>NC_044059.1:24352861-24355361 GCF_902167405.1 Gadus morhua | reverse complement strand
AAAAACAGAGAGAGAGAGGGACACACTTACCGAGACTTTAGAGAAAGAGTGGGAGAGAGAGAGAGAGAGAGAGAGAGAGAGAGAGAGAGAGAGAGAGAGAGAGAGAGAGAGAGAGAGAGAGAGAGAGAGAGAGAGAGAGAGACTCACGGGGAGTGGGGAGAGCGAGAGGAGTAGAGGAGGCGAGCACCAGTCGGAGGAAGAGAGAGAGAGAGAGAGAGAGAAGTGGGCTGGATGTGGACAGAGCCGCTTGTTTACATTTGCGTGTACCGCCGTCGTCCTGCCCCGCTGAACACACACGCGGGGAGCGGCGCTGCGTGTGTGTGTGCTCGTGTCCGTCCGTGCACGTGTGTGTGTTAGGAGGAAACGCCTGCTTGTCACGCCAGTATGTGTGGACCTTGACTGATCACAGGACTACGGAGGAGCGACCGGAGAAACGAGGCTGTGGAAAAGCGATAGAACGAGGAAGCCAACGAGGGAGAGAGAGAGAGAGATAGAGAAAGAGAGCGGTTGTTGTGTAACTGGAGGAGTGGATGAGGAAGCTGGGTTCCACTGGGAGGCTGTTGGATCCACATACGGACTGACGGACAGATCGGACAAAGTTTGTCGCTGTGACAGCAGGACAATAACACAGGACAAGAACACAGACCTGAGAGGAAGGCGAAGGAGTCGAGGCAAAAAGGAGGAAAGGCAGAAGACGGAGAGACAGACTTTGGAGGAGTACAGACTTCTGACCGGCCCAGCTAAGGAGGAGCAGGGACTGGGATTACTTGGTGACACTGTGGGTGCGTTGTGGGAGAGAGCGAGGGGGTGCACTTGTGTGTGACACCGGTGGAGGGCAGAGGAGCGGAGGGCCAGGTCACTAACCTGGCCATCAAACGCACGGGCAGACTCTCCTCTCCTGGGATCATGTACCCTCAGGGCAGGCATCCGGTGAGTACGCCTCAATGTCTCTCTACCTCCCTCTCTCTCCCTCTCTCTCTCTCTCTCTCTCTCTCTCTCTCTCTCTCTCTCTCTCTCTCTCTCTCTCTCTCTCTCTCTCTCTCTCTCTCTCTCAGTCTGCGAGTCTCTCTCTCTGGGTCTTTCTCTCTCACATTATATTCTCTTTATCTCTCTTGCCCTCCAGCCTTCACGGTTTCAAAACCGTTTCAGTAGTTCTGTATCTCCCTGGTTCATCTTTCGCTCTAACAATTTCTCCCAGAGTTTGGGTATGATCATAGTTCATAAAACAAGGGGCTTTTAAACAAAGTTATCTAGATGTCTTTCAACTCTGAAAATACACTATTACTCTCTCACTCTCTCTATAATAATTTGTCTCTCTCGCTAATCATAATCTGTGTGTGCAGTAACCTGAGGAGAGCGAGGGTGTTGTGTACACACACACACACACACACACACACACACACACACACACACACACACACACACACACACACACACACACACACACACACACACACACACACATTTAGTCAGCTGCACCCTGGTGTCTTTGAGGCATGTGGAGGGAGCACTGCATTGGGCAGCATCACCCCGTCTGTGCCTCCAATGGTTTTGCACACCCTTGTGTGACTGTGTATGTACACGTCTGTGTACTGTTAGAGTTGTGAAAGGGAAAGGGGGGGGGGGGGGGAGTGAGTGTTTCTAGCTGGTTGTCCGTGTCTCTCATGGGGGTCTCTCTCTGCCTGTGTTTTAGGAGTATTGAATTACATAAAGGCTCATAACTACATTGGATGGTTACCGGGTTAAAACCGATATCAATAAAGCAGGGCAGGGAGATGATTAGGTCTCATCAGCCCCCCCCCCCCCACCCCGCTCCGTGCCTCCATCCGGTCTGCCGGCCGGCGTGGGGGGGCTCAGGAGCGTTAGCCAGAGGACACACGCTGGGGGGGGGGGCAGCAGAAGCCTCGCCCGGCTAGCTCTAATCACATTGTGTTGTCACTCCTGTTGGGTCCCATACAAAACGGGTCAGTGGCTGGCCCTGCCTCCCAGCCAGTCCACCAAACAGCCAGCCAACTCATCACACAGCCAGTCAGCCGGTCAGCCGGCCAGACAGCCAGCCAGACCGCAAAACAGCCAGTCAATTCTTCAAACAGCCAGTCAGCCAGCGAGCCAGCCAGCCAGACAGACAGACAGACAGACAGACAGCCAGACAGACAGACAGACAGACAGACAGACAGACAGACAGATAATCCGCCAAAACGGCCAGCTAAACCGCCAAACAGCCAGGCAACTCTTCAGACAGCCAGTCAGCCAGCCAGTCAGCCAGCCAGACATGCAGCAAGTCCGACCGCCGGATCCTCAAAACCGCAAGTCATTCAGTCAGTTATGCTGGGTGCACACTGCACGGCCAGGCCACATATCACACTTACCATCCACCCCCCCCCCCACAGGATAATATGGCAGCATCGGTAGAACCATCATCCAATCAGGGGCTTTTCTGACCAGAGACGGAAGGGGGATATCAGCTAAAAAATCTGGGCTGATGGTCCTGCAGTGTGTA
>NC_044059.1:24281912-24286229 GCF_902167405.1 Gadus morhua | reverse complement strand
CTCTCTCTCTCTCTCTTTAGGGCCTACTCGTTCCACGTGGCGGCCGACGGCCAGATGCAGCCCGTGCCCTTCCCCCCGGACGCCCTGCTGGGCCCGGGCATCCCGCGCCACGCCCGGCAGATCCACACGCTCAACCACGGCGAGGTGGTGTGCGCCGTCACCATCAGCACCTCCACCCGACAGGTGTACACCGGCGGCAAGGGCTGCGTGAAGGTGTGGGACATCAGCCAGCCGGGCAGCAAGAGCCCCATGGCCCAGCTGGACTGTCTGGTGAGTGGGAGGCCGTGGACGTCTGGGCCGGGGCTGGGGGGGGGGGTTTGGGTGGGTATGGTTATTAATTCCAGTGCGGAGGAGGAGGGGGGGGGGGGCTCCCAACATGCACAAAAACGCCACCAGCCACAAGGCGTGCACCGCAGACACACAGACACACACACACACACACACACACACACACCCACACACACACACATGCCCACGCAAACACAGACGTGATAAGCCAATTTAATCTTGTTGACTTTGTCACCCTTCATTTAATTGAAGCGGCTTCCAGAAACATTAAACTGACATTATCAGAATGTCCACATTCATTCTACGAGCCGTGCCAATCCATTTTCCGTCGGTCCCTGGGTGATTAAGACACTGGCATCTGCCTCTCTACAGTCAGGGGATATCAGCCAATAACCTCAGTCTTCCCCGGTCGCCTCGGCCAATCAGAACCGGGACAACTACATCCGCTCCTGCAAGATCCTCCCCGACGGGCGCACCTTGATCGTGGGCGGGGAGGCCAGCACGCTGTCCATCTGGGACCTGGCCACGCCCACCCCCCGCATCAAGGCGGAGCTCACCTCCTCGGCGCCCGCCTGCTACGCGCTGGCCATCTCCCCCGACAACAAGGTCTGCTTCTCCTGCTGCAGCGACGGCAACATCGTGGTCTGGGACCTCCACAACCAGACGCTGGTCAGGTGAGCACCGCGCTGGCTCTCTGGTTCACAGCTCGGGCCACGCCTTCAGCCACAACACGCTCAGTGGGGAGGACAGTGCGTAGGTACAGACGCTGGGCACTCAGCCTCAGGGGTGCGTCCTGCTGGGTGACTCCAGGCCGCTCAGGACGGACAGAGACGTGACGGGGGACGGTCAGCAGTGAGGAGGCGGCTGGAGGGAGAGTCACAGTGTCTCAGGGTTTTCGATAACCCCGGCTCCTGACTTCAGTTACGAAGCGAGGAGCAGAGCGAGGGGAGAGACCCGAGGGGAGAGACCCTAGAGAGCGTGTGTGGGGTCAGAGACAGGAGGTGTGATGGTTGTGTGTTATGTGTGTGTGTGACTCCCGGTGTTGTTGGGTCCATGCAGGCAGTTCCAGGGCCACACGGACGGAGCGAGCTGCATCGACATCTCCAACGACGGCACCAAGCTGTGGACGGGGGGCCTGGACAACACGGTGCGCTGCTGGGACCTCCGGGAGGGACGGCAGCTGCAGCAGCACGACTTCACCTCACAGGTACACACACACACACGCACGCACACGCACTAACACACAAATTATCTATACACTGATAAATGTAGTAACACACACACACACACACACACACACACACACACACACACACACACACAGACTCACGCACACTACACACAAACACACACATATACAAACAAACAGATACACAAAGAGACACACTTATACACACACACATCCACACACATAGATATGCACACACACATACTCACACACACACACATACCAACATTATACATACACACATTATGTAGACAGATACATGCAGTAATACATAACACACGTAACACACACACGTACGCGGATACACACAAACAAACGCACACACCCACACACACACGCACACTAACGACATTTCACTTAAACCAACCTGAACACAAACAGATGGCGGAGAATACTACCGAGCGAATATTACTGCACTGTGCACACATAAATATTCCAATACATCATCTGGTACTTACACAGACACACCAGAGTACACTCTCCAAATACACACACACACACACACTAACACGCACACATGTACACACTTGCAAACACACCGGACCCACTTACACGCACACACACACACACACACACACACTCACACACACACACACACACACTCACACACACACACACACACACACACACACACACACACACACACACACACACACACACACTGTCACAACAAACCTATAGACTTGACTGCTGTTGTCAATGAGTTTCGATCTGCCATGTAATGACTTTCTCTGTCTTTCATCCCCCCCACTCTCTCTCTCTCTCTCTCTCTCTCTCTCTCTCTCTCTCTCTCTCTCTCTCTCTCTCTCTCTCTCTCTCTCTCTCTCTCTCTCTCTCTCTCTCTCTCGGCCTAATATCTCTATTCATCTCTCTCACTATCTCAACTCTTTCCATTCCAATTCCCTCACTCTCTCCTTCCTTACTCTCTTCTCTCGACCCACATATCTACACTCCTCTCTCACTGGTTATTATATATCTCTCGTTCTTCATCTCACTTTTAACTTTACCCCATTTCTCTGTTTCCCATTTTTGTGTTTGTTTTCTATCCATCATACGCCCCAATCTTCCCTTCCCATCTCATTTCCTGTCTTCTTCTCCTCGCTCCCTTCTTATCTTGACACATCTGCGCAATGCTCTCGCCCTTTAAAACCCTGTTTCTCTTTCCCTCTGTCTATGTCTCCCTTTCTGTCCCTCTCACTCTCTCTGTCTCTCTCTCTTTCTCTCTCGCTCTCCATCCTCCTCTCCCTCTTTTCTCTCTCCCTATTTTACTCCTCTTTTCCTCCCTCTATCTCAACCGCTATCCTTATCTCTCCCTCTCTCTCTCCCCCCCTCCCTCCGTCTTCCTCCTCCATGTCTCTTAACCCACCCACCCGCCTACCCTCCCCTGGCCGTGGTCCCGTCTGCAGATCTTCTCTCTGGGCTACTGTCCCACCGGAGAGTGGCTGGCGGTGGGCATGGAGAGCAGCAACGTGGAGGTCCTGCACGTCTCCAAGCCTGACAAGTACCAGCTGCACCTCCACGAGAGCTGCGTGCTCTCCCTCAAGTTTGCCTCCTGCGGTAAAGACGCACACACACACACACACACACACGCACGCACGCACACACACACTTGTAGATCCACTCAAATTAATTGTATACTATTTTGTGTGTAGAATCATTCAATTCAATTTAATTAGTTAGAACTAAAGTGATGTGTGTGTGTGTTGTGTGTGTCCCTTTCCAGGCAAGTGGTTTGTGAGCACAGGCAAGGACAATCTGTTGAATGCATGGAGGACGCCGTACGGAGCGAGCATCTTCCAGGTGAGAACAACAATGACATTACCAAAATTGTGTGTGCGTGTTTGTGTGTGTGTGAGTGTGTGTCTACGCATAGAGGTATGGCGATGTGTGTGCGTGTGCCCGCGCGTGTGTCTAGAGAGAGAGACAGAGAGAGGAGCTGGTAAAATGTCTGTCATCTTGGTGGTGTTGTGTGAGCTCTATGTCTCCACGGTCTTGCAAACTGTCAGGCAAAGAGAGAGGTGAGGTGAGGGGGGGAGGAGGAGGGGGGGGGAGGAGAGGGGGGGGGGAGGTGAAGGATGGAGGCGGCAGGGAACGTTTTTCATTTTTTTTCATCTCAGATTCGTTGATCCAAGGTGACTTGCAGAGGTTTATCAGAATGAACAGGGCCAAGATACATTCAGAGTCCGTGTGTGTGTGTGTGTGTTTGCCTCTCTCTCAAGCACACACCTCTTTCTTTCTCTCCAGCTTTTTATTTCTTTAAATCACACATGCTCCGACCCACACACACGCACACACACACAATTTTTTACGAGGTTATATTGATAAAGAGTGATAAATATATGCCGAGATTCCTCATTCCTTTGTGAACCAGATCGTCTCTGTGTAATTTAGACTGTGTGTGTGTGTGTGTGTGTGTGTGTGTGTGTGTGTGTGTGTGTGTGTGTGTGTGTGTGTGTGTGTGTGTGTGTGTGTGTGTGTGTGTGTGCACGAGCGTCAGGGTTTGTGCGTGTGCGTTTGAGCACTGAGAGAGGAGAAGTGTGTGTGTGTGTGTGTGTGCTGTGTGTGTGTGGGTCATACTGCTGTAAGCTGTAGTGAGCACGCTCAGTGGGTCCCTCTGAGAACGCTGGCTATCTGCATTGTTAGCCAAATGCCAAACACTCCTCTCCTGCCAACCACTCCTCGCAGTACACCGTGTCCTACAGACCCCCGCTCTAGTCTCCCTCAGCCACCTCTCTCTCTCCCTCTCTCCATCTGTCTTTCTCTCAATGACTCTCAATCTCTCACTGTCTCTCTCTCTCTCT
>NC_044059.1:24264412-24279412 GCF_902167405.1 Gadus morhua | reverse complement strand
CCCTCCCTCTCACCCCCCCTCTCCCTCCCTCTCTCTCCCTCCCCCTCTCTCCCCCCTCTCTCTCCCTCTCCCTCCCTCTCCCCCTTCCTCCCCAGTCAAAGGAGTCGTCGTCCGTCCTGAGCTGCGACGTCTCGCCCGACGATAAGTACATCGTGACGGGCTCCGGGGACAAGAAAGCCACCGTCTATGAAGTGGTGTACTGAAGGCCCCCCCGGGCCCCTAGCTCAACGCAGTGCAGCGCTGGCTGTGTGTGGGTTTGGGGGGGGTGTATATATCTGTGTGTGTGAGGGGTGTTGACTGGTGATTTCACATCCTTCCAGTGGGGGGGGGGGGGGGGGGGGGGGGGTTGATGAAGTAATGTGGAGGGATGTTGAGCCGTGGGTTTGGATGGGGAGGTATCGAATAGTAACGGAACAACTCGTGTAACCAGCCCTCCTCAAAACGCACACACACACACACAAACAACTGCATTCACTCACATGCACCTCGCACACGCACGCACACACGCACACACACACACACGCGCAAACACACATAAAGCCCCTTCCTGTGTTCATCCCTTATTCAGCTCCGCTCACATGCTGCCCCCTGCCCTCGACTGTGATTAAGAATCCCCCCCGCCTTTCCTTCCCCCACACACACACACACACGCGCACACACACACACACACACACACACACACACACACACAGCTCAGCCAACGCCACCTCCAAAAACACCCAACCCTCCCGGCACCACCAGCTCCTCCTCTCTCCAACCACCCCGCTCCAATTTTAGCTCGAGCAAGATACAACAGGGGAGAGAGCAGGGGCGAGCCAGAGAGAGAGAGAGAGAGAGAGAGAGAGAGAGAGAGAGAGAGAGAGAGAGAGAGAGAGAGAGAGAGAGAGAGAGCGAGCCAGAGAGAGAGAGAGAGAGAGAGAGAGAGAGAGAGCGAGAGCGAGCCAGAGAGAGAGAGAGAGAGAGAGAGAGAGAGAGCAAGTGAGCAAGCGAGCCAGAGAGAGAGGGAGAGGGAGAGGGGAAGAGCGAACGAGTGAGCTAGAGAGATGGGGACAGAGCCAGAGAGGAATAAGGGAAGGAAGAGAGGGAGGGAGGGGGTGTGGGGGGGGGGGGGGGGGGGGGGGGGGGGTGTTCGCAGAAACAAAGAAGAAGCAGTGAGATAAGGGGACAAAGACAGGGCCTGGTTGAGCGTGAAGATAACAACGAGAAAGGAACGAGCGCGCGAGAGAGAGAGAGAGAAGGGGAGAAAAGGGAGCGGGAGTGAGGGAAATAAGGGTAAATGTGCAAAAGGCACAGGAACCAGGAGCGAGAGTGAAAGGAAGTAGGGGGGTGTCTCGGTGGGGGTGGTGGGTGGTGGGTGTTATGGTGGGGGCGGGGAGGGGGGCGAGGGAGGGTAATTAGAGCTGTTTCCTGATTATTAAGAGCTCAGTGGTCGGGAGGGCCCCCAGAGGAGGAGCAGAGCGGGGAGGAGGGGGGGGGGGGGAGGTGGGGGAGATAGAGGGAGGGAGGGGAGGGGGGGGGGGGTGGTTGGGGGGGCAGGAGCCCCGGCGGGAGCAGCAGAGAGAGGGAGCACTGATGCCCCACAATCGATTCATTAGGCAGACAGTGGAGGCCCTAATGAGGCCGACGCCGCGGCTCTCTGTCCCCAGCGAGAGGTGTCAGGGGCTGGGGGAACACTGGCTGCTCTCTGCTGGTCCTGCTGGGGCTGGTGGTGGTGGTGGTGGTGGTGGTGGTGGTGGTGGTGGTGGTGGTGGGGCTGGCGGTGGTGGCGGCGGCTAGGCTAGGCTAACAGGAAAACATTCACATGTTTGTGTACATTCGCTCCCAGGAGCTTTTGTTGAACCGCATACAAAGATCCATGCATCACGACTAATCTACACACAGAAATAAATACATTCGCACACCAACACACACACACACACACACGCCACCTCTTTTAAGTGTATGTATACGCAGACCACCAAATGGAATATTGATACAGGACGCTCCCTGCTTGATATCTATTTTGGTGTTGAGTCGGACAGAGGTAGCGGTTGTCGCGCGAGGGAATAGGGGATTCTCACCCAGGACACTGCCCCCAAACACTGCACGCTAACATATTAGCATATCCGGTGCTCTTGCACTACATATTTGCTGCATTAGGCTATCGGTTGCTATACAGCAGAAGGCATCATCTGCTCTTGTCCTATTATCATATTACAAACCAGAGGGGAACGGCCCAGCAAATGTATATTTGAACTCATCCAGTAGAATCTGCATCACTGCATCAATCCGTACATCATCATGTACGGATTTGTTCTTTTTTTTTGCTTTTCGTTTTGGCTCATTTATTTTTCGATATTTAACATGTAAAAGTGTTTGCTAGTCTTATGTAAAGATATCTTTATGTCATGATGGAGGGTCGTGATAGTAGTACATCTGGGGCTGGGTGATCAGGCAGAGAACAGACAACACACAACAACCTTAGCCAAATACAGGGGTGGGAGCTTGTGCCCAATTGTGTTTTCCTTTGGATTATTCTTTCAAACTGATGTTTTTTATGATGATGATGGTGAGCTAGTGGTCTGGTGTCTGCACTGAAATAACTCACGTTCTCTTGAGAAGAAAAAAACGTTTTGTTGTGCTCTTTGGTTGTTTCATTTTTTTTTATCATAATTGTGTTCATTATTTCTGTTTTGGTTGGTGTATTTTGTGTTCCCGTTTTAGTCCCCGATGTAAATAAGAACTTGATACCTTATGCGTTTCTGTTGAGTTCTGTGTCCTCATTTAGCATCAGATGAGACGTTGGCGTGACAATAGAGAACGAGTCATGTGACCCTCAGTCTTTATCGTTACTGCACCCGATGATATTCTCCAGTCCCAATCTTACTGAGACAATGATTTTAGTCGTGTTCAGCCATTGCTAGGAACAGTTCATTGGCCTATCAGCAACCTGGCTGGCACATTGTCAAGACTCATCATGTAGAGGAGTCTTGCATAAACATCACTTTAAAAAAAAGAGACCTAGACTTTTCTATTGAAGTGTTGAATGCCGTGCAGAGAAAGCTCTAGAAATGTAAGCCCTGTGCTTATAGAGTGGGCAGAAAACTGAAGAGATGTGTGTGTTGTAATGCCTTTGCCTGCCTCTCTACCCGTTTATTTCTGCCACGAGCAGACCTTAAAGGATGTACCATCTATCCAATTTTTTGCACACTACCCATAAGGATGCTGATTAATTGCTATGCATCTGCTGGTATGCTAGCTTTTAGAGTTTGAGTATTTTATACTAATGCTGTACTTTCAATGTCAGTAATTTGTCTCTCTGCGTGTGCTTTCTCTGTTCCAATGAAAGAGACTTAAGTTTAAAAAACAAAAAACGAAAAAAAAGCTTATGACTTGTACTTTTAAAAGCCAAGGAACATATTTTTGTTGTGTTTTTAATGCACTGTTAACCCCCCCCCCCCCCCCCCCCCCCCGCCCCACCCCACCCCACCCCTGGCACCGTTCCCATGTGCTGTAAAAAAAATCAAAAAAATACTGCATAAAATTAAAGAAGAATTGTGTTCATCTTTTTAGGTGTCTCTTGTGTCATGTTTTATCTGAGAAGAGAGGAAAATAAATCACAGTTTTGTCGAGGTTAACGTTCAGAGGTGGATTCAATGAGCCTGTGGCAGTAATCTGGTCAAGTGAAATCCCCAAGGTAATACCGCAGACCACAGTCCACGGTACCCCTTAAAACATCTCCCTTCCAGGGGTTTGTGGCAGAGCGTAGTGCACCAGGGTTTCTCCCTGGTCGACTGTAAACAAGTTAATTAGTTGTCCAAGAAATCGGCGCACAGAGGCAGCTAAATGAAACGCCACAGATAAAAGAGGAATCGCTCTCGTTTCACGGCGTTGCATTAGTGTTCGGCTCGACACTATGTGTGATCCACCTCCTCCGTCTTCTTTAGTTCCTGCAAGAAGATTAAGACCGTCGACTGCTATGGTCTATAGTAAATAAATGTAGCACATTAAAACGATTTTTTCGGTGTCTATCAAATGTCGGTGTATATGTCGCTGCATATCAAACCTTCGGATTTCAAAATTCCACGCTAATGGAGCAAATGCAATGTATGTAATTTTAAGTATGTATTGTATCATTCACTTTCCTATCTAGTTTTTTTCAATTCAATTTCTATTTCAAACATAATGTGGTTATTTGAGGCCATAGTTCTCATAATTTATGTTGATTGAATGTGTTAATTCTTAACAAATCCTATCCTCACCAGATGATAATGCAAGTTTTGAAGGCTATACCATTACGAGATGCTGCCATAAATTGTCTTTTGGATTTTGATTACTTCTTTAAGGGCAAATTTATCATAACTTTACAAAAGTTAACCATTATTTTTTCACAATCCGATCTAGAATCGACTGCTGCTTGGAATGCACAACACATAAACACTAGAATGTCTTTACAGATAAAATCCTAAAGTATAAATGGCTACACCTCATTTAATTTTGTGATGTAGAAAATATATTTTTTTCATGATTCTATCCATCAAGGGCACCGTCTTATTTAATTCAGCTCTAGTGTCCCTTCATGCACATTACCCTGAGTCCACAGAGCTTGTTCGATTCCACTTTCAATCTTGGAAAGCTGTTGGCATGATGGGCTTCAGATTCTGTACATGAAAGAAACCACAGTGTGCGTCTTCAAAGGTTGTCCGGTTTAATTGGCGGCTGAAATGAGTTTCTACTTTTGAAACATGTATTGTGGACTGACTTCGTTTTTTTCTCTCAAGAAGCTGTGCTAAAGTTATCCCCATCTAACATGGTGAGAACGACGTCTGCTCCCAGCCAGACCAGTTTATAGGTCAGTCTATTTGTGTTCTACTCTGATTCTCTTGATAACCCATGTTCTGCACGAGGCTGCTCTGTTACCATGCCAACTAAAGAGTGGGCCTTTCCAGGTTTCCAGCTGTCCATTTATAGATCAGATATGATCATAGTAGTTTTCAGATTATAATATAATCACTTTAGTGCAACCTCTATGGTGCTCGAAACCTTTGTGTATGAATAACAGCCAATAATATTCTGCAGCCATGACTTTAAGCGCGGGCAACCAAAGTGTCTAGACACATCAGCCTCTGAAAGATGACAACCATTTAATAATCTGGCTACCGACCCAACCCATGAGACTGAATGGGGTTGTAGAAGCTGTGCTGTTGGCTGCACGGCCAATCCCTGAATATGTTTCCTTTTGACGGCATTACACTCACAATCAGCTAGGAGAAAGGAGGCCAACATTGAATCTGCTTTCACGCTACTTACTTCCAAACTCTTTCTTGGCCAAATCTTCAGCCCATCATTGCCAAGACTATCAAAAGATTTTATGATTGAATCACGTTTTAAATGAAAAAGCAAAACATATTGGGCTCGACAGTGTGCTTCATTGTAAAGTGACAAGGGGTCCAGGTGAACCCTGAGGAGAATAAGTTGAACTCTGCCCTGCGTTCAGATAAGAGACAATGATCTTAATGCGTCGAAATGAGCCTAAAAAAGAGACAGAATGTAGAGAAAGATTTCTGGAAAAGGTTTGCGTTTCCTTTTAGGGTTAGGTTTCAGGGTTAAGTTTCCTTTTAGGGTTAGGTTACAGGCTTACGTTTTCCTTTTAGGGTTAGGTTTCAGGGTTACGTTTTCCTTTTAGGGTTAGGTTTCCTTTTAGGGTTATGGTTTCCTTGTAGGGTTAGGTTTCAGGGATGGGGGTTCCTCTTAGGGTGAGGTTAAGGGTTTGTATTCTTTTAGGGTTAGGTTTCAGGGTTAGTATTCTTTAAGGGTTAGATTCCAGGGTTACGCTTTTCATTCCTTACTGAAAAAAATAAAGATAAAACGAATATGAAAATATAGGAAAAAGAAATAGAAAATAGCTGGGTGAACATGAAAATCTAGAATAGTGATAGAAAAAGAACGATGGAGAGAATTAACGGATATCTCGGCCCAATGCTTCACAGTATAAAATATCTCCAAATGAATCCCGAGTCACAAATGATGACATACTGCTTTGCCTTTTAGAGAACTTTATTTACATGTCCATATATAGCAAGGTCAAGGTTCACGAATGAATTCAGGGGGGGAGAGGGGGGAAATGCCGGTCATCCTATGTGTCCCCCGACGAAGACGATAGAAAAACACATCATTGGAATGGACTGTTTTTGTAGTAGCCATGTCCCTGATAATCTGAGCGAACCGGTTGTCAATGCAGACCCTTAGTGATGAATGCGCGTCATGTGTGGTCTTGTTCCGTTCCTGGGCCTGGCTAGTCGAGGCTAGGGCTCGCAAAAAAGCATCGTAGGACCAAAATGAGTCTTCTGTCGTCAGAAAACATGGAGATAGGATCATCTTGAAGTAGGGAGGGGTTAGTTAGAGCATCCAGCCGTCCCCGGTCCACAGATTTATATATGTGCCAGATAGATAATACAATCATGATGCCGCTGAAAACCGAGAACCAGGAGAGAAGGAGTTGGGAAACATCCGGAACGAAAGTTTAGAGTCTTGTAATCCATCAGCCCACCTTCCCCAAAAACCTCCCCCCCCCCCCCCCCCCGTCCACCCCGTCCAACAGCCAAGTGCTGAAGAAGAGGGCATTGGAGAGGGGGAGGGGACTGGGCGAAGACTGACTCTCCACGGAGCTGCTGCCCCTTCCACGCAATTTTCCAACTGCTCCTTGAACCTTCCCCCCACCCCGTCTCCTCCTCTTGCTCTCTCAATTCCACGACCTCTGTCCGCCATGGCCTCTTGTCATGTGGCGGTGGTCCGACGGCCCCGCCATCCCCCCCCCCCCCCCCCGCCAAGAGAAATTTTAAAAGCTAAAAAAATATGATTCTTTTTTTTTTTTTTGCTAATTTCTTGGTCACTACAGAGGTTTTGTTTTGTTTTTTAAAAATAAAAAGGAACCAAAAAAACAAAAAGGAACAAAAAAAAACAACAAAGTTCTTTGGAGGTATCCCACATCTGCACACAACTATTCGACTAACCAGCATTCTCAGAGCATTGGAAACCATGTTCAACAATCAAGAGATCTCCAGAGATGTGACTTTGTGTCCCTCGCTTCTTCTCGCTTCAGTCTCTCGCCCTCTCATTGTCTGTCGTTCAATCCCTTCACAAACGTCAATAAAACAAACAAAGTACAAGTGAATGTCTTTTGTTTCCATGCCAACCATCTCTCTGTACAGTCATTGGTACACAGGGGGTGGGGGGGGTGGGGGGGTAGGGGTAGGGGGGGAGGGGGGAGCCCAAAGCCCCGCCCACATCTATATAATATTTCTTCCCAGTAGCCAATCAGCTTCCGCTTCAGTAGATGACTTCGTAGACTGTGGCTTTCTTGTCCCCGGATCCGGTGACGATGAACTGGTCGTCGGGGGAGATGTCGCAGCTCAGGACCGAGGAGGACTCCTTGGACTGCGGCAGAGGACAGGAAGTGGAAGGGAGGAGTCGAGTTAGTGACAACCCTTTGTACGAAGTACATTTTCAGACGGAGAAACAAATGGCTGGAGTTTAAACTATTGCCCCATGATGGATCATGAAATAATAGGAGTCGATTCTCTGAGGACAGATTTAAACTGACGTCAATTCTATTTGATATTGAAGTAATCAAAATAAGTGTTCCCCAAAATATATTGATGAGTTTACGGTTCTCTGATCGATGCATTTTTTAACACAGGATTACAGTTTCTTTGTTCCATCAAGGAGGATGTGTTTTTGGGTTATCCTTCCCATTGATGGAACACTCAATAATAAAACCCCTGGTTGAAGCCCCAAGCAAAGGCCTACCTGGAATATACTCGACCCGTAGGGCGTCCGCCAAGCGTTCAGCAGGTTATCTTTGCCGGTGCTCACAAACCATTTGCCTAGGGGACGAGAAGACAACATGATCACACACACACATACACACACGCAGTTTAACAGATGAGCCTCTGGGGAAGCCAAGACAACATGCAGGGAATAAATGGCAGCCTTTGTACAGTTCGACGGAGACGAGGCATCCCCTGGAAGTCATGATAAGAGGGCGAAGGTCTGAACAATTTGTCTGAATATAATCCTCCTAGGGAGTAAGATGTAACCAGACCATCACTCAAGTCTGCCGGGTGTGCGCGCGTGCGTGTGTGTGTGCGCGCGCGTGCGTGTGTGTGTGTCCTTACCGCAGTAGGCAAACTTGAGGGAGAGCACGCAGCTCTCGTGGAGGTGCAGCTGGTACTTGTCAGGCTTGGAGACGTGCAGGACCTCCACGTTGCTGCTCTCCATGCCCACCGCCAGCCACTCTCCGGTGGGACAGTAGCCCAGAGAGAAGATCTGCAGACGGGACCACGACGGGACCAGGGAGAGGAGGAGGAGGAGGAGGAGGAGGAGGAGGGCGAGTTGAAAAAGGAGACGATCGCAATGAGGTTACACAAACGAGCGAGGGTTTGAGCGGCAGTGCACGCGCGCTGAAGGGCGCCATGAAAGGCGCGCTCGTGTGACGACTCAACACCTGCTCGACGAGCCCCTCCGCTAAGTGGGAAGCTTCTCGCTAGGATGAAAGCCGTGCCGGGATTGTGTGACTACCGTGACTGTGTGAAGTAAAACTGTGTGAAGATAAACTGTCGCCCGTACGCCAGCTCGACTGTGTGTACATATTTTACCTGCAAAAGGAGTCCGCCTTTTTTCCTACACGCGTGTACGTGTGCGGCTGTCAGACAAATTCTTGCAAGTTGGGAGTGTGTGTGTGTGTGTCACTTAGGTGAGTGGTCTTTGGTGATGGGGTGTTTGAAGTATGAGTGTAGGCATCAAATGAAATGCATTACAAAGAGCAAACCTCCAGCTTGATCTGTGTGTGTGTGCGTATATACGTGCGTATGTATGCGAGTTGTGTGCGCATGCGTGTGAGTTGTGCACGCGTGTGAGCTGTGTGGAGGCGTGTGCGAGTTGTGTGCGCTTGCGTGCGTGTGTGTGTGTGTGTGTACCTGTGAGGTGAAGTCGTGCTGCTGCAGCTGCCGTCCCTCCCGGAGGTCCCAGCAGCGCACCGTGTTGTCCAGGCCCCCCGTCCACAGCTTGGTGCCGTCGTTGGAGATGTCGATGCAGCTCGCTCCGTCCGTGTGGCCCTGGAACTGCCTGCATGGACCCAACAACACCGGGAGTCACACACACACGTAACACACAACCATCACACCTCCTGTCTCTGACCCCACACACGCTCTCTAGTGCCGGGTCTCTCCCCTTGGGTCTCTCCCCTCGCTCTGCTCCTCGCTTCGTAACTGAAGTCAGGAGCCGGGGTTATCGAAAACCCTGAGACACTGTGACTCTCCCTCCAGCCGCCTCCTCACTGCTGACCGTCCTCCGTCACGTCTCTGTCCGTCCTGAGCAGCCTGGAGTCACCCAGCAGGACGCACCCCTGAGGCTGAGTGCCCAGCGTCTGTACCTACGCACTGTCCTCCCAACTGAGTGTGTTGTGGCTGAAGGCGTGGCCCGAGCTGTGAACCAGAGAGCCAGCGCGGTGCTCACCTGACCAGCGTCTGGTTGTGGAGGTCCCAGACCACGATGTTGCCGTCGCTGCAGCAGGAGAAGCAGACCTTGTTGTCGGGGGAGATGGCCAGCGCGTAGCAGGCGGGCGCCGAGGAGGTGAGCTCCGCCTTGATGCGGGGGGTGGGCGTGGCCAGGTCCCAGATGGACAGCGTGCTGGCCTCCCCGCCCACGATCAAGGTGCGCCCGTCGGGGAGGAGTTTACAGGAGCGGATGTAGTTGTCCCGGTTCTGTGTCGGGCGATAAGAGATAAACAGATCTCCTGTTAAACAAACGCATGTTTGTAGATGCAGATTTATATTAGTATAAATAAATATGAGGGTTGTACGCTCTTAAAAGACTCGGGGAGAAGAGTCATTTATCAGCTCCAAACTTAAGATATGCTGTCTCAGCAGGATGCTGGCGATGTTTAATGTAGCAGATTACCTCGCTGACAACGCTGGGGTAATTTAGGCGCCGCGCGGCTGTGGGTGTGCGCATGTGTGTGTGCTTGCACGCTTGAGAGACGGTTTGAGTGTGTTGCGCTCTTTATCAGAACGGGAAATCCTTAGTGTTTTCCTTGTATTTACATAATAACAAGCTCTCTTATGCTTAACGCATCACTCGCAACCGAAGCAGACAACAAGGTGCACTGAGGAACGTCCAGAGAGAGAGAGAGTGAGAGCGACTGTTGGCAACGCACACATTTACCCACAAACCCCCCCCCCCCCCCCCGCAGCCTCCCACTCACCAGACAGTCCAGCTGGGCCATGGGGCTCTTGCTGCCCTGCTGGCTGATGTCCCACACCTTCACGCAGCCCTTGCCGCCGGTGTAGACGTGGCGCGTGGAGGCGCTGATGGTGACGGCGCACACCACCTCGCCGTGGTTGAGCGTGTGGATCTGCCGGGCGTGGCGCGGGATGCCCGGGCCCAGCAGGGCGTCCGGGGGGAAGGGCACGGGCTGCATCTGGCCGTCGGCCGCCACGTGGAACGAGTAGGCCCTAAAGAGAGAGGGGGAGAGAGAGAGAAAGAGAGAGAAAGAGAGAGAGAGAGAGAGAGTGCATGAGAGGAATAGAGAGAGAGAGAGAGAGAGAGAGAGAGAGAGAGAGAGAGAGAGAGAGAGAGAGAGAGAGAGAGAGAGAGAGAGAGAGAGAGAGAGAGAGAGAGAGAGAGAGAGAGAGAGAGAGAGAGAGAGGGAGAGAGTGCATGAGAGCAATAGAGAGATAAAGAGAGAGAGAGAGAGCGAGAGCGAGAGCGAGAGCGAGAGCGAGAGCGAGAGAGCGAGAGAGCGAGAGAGCGAGAGAGCGAGAGAGGGGGAGAGAGAGAGAGAGAGAGGGGGAGAGAGGGAGAGAAGGAGAACGTGAGAGTTCATTAGTGGAAAGAGATCGACTGAATGGAAAAAGGAACACTAGACATCGCACATCTCTTGCAGCAGTAAGAAAATGCGTACAGATATTGAGGTTGCCACTGCAGGTGGTTGAGGAAGGGGGGGGGGGGGGGGCTGAGACGGATGTATGAATGAACTCACGGCTTCCCTGACGCGGCAGCCTGCAGGCTGGCAGGCAGCCCGGGAACCCTCATGTGTGGGTGGGGAGACTCATAGCCCACCTGGAAGACACGAGGGGGCAGACGTTAAGACCCCTGGCAGGAGATGGGAGCTCTCAGCTCAGACCCGGAGACAGGAAGAGGAAAGGAAGAGAGATGGGAGGGGAGCCGGAGGGCGGGGGAAGAGCAGGAGGGGACGGTCGGAGACGACAGCGGGACCAGAAGGGATCAGATGGGATCACAGGGGTGAAGGGAGCAGGAGGAGAAGGGGGAGAGGGGGGAGAGGGGTGAAGGAGAGGGAGGAGAAGGGGAGAAGTGAAGGGAGTAGGAGGAGAAGAGGAGAAGGAGGAGAGGGGAGAAGGAGAGGGAGGAGAGGGGAGAAGGAGAGGGAGGAGAGGTGAGAAGGAGAAGGAGGAGAGGTGAGTAGGAGGTGAGGGAAGAAGGTAGTAGGAGAATAGGGTTGAAAGGGAGTAGGAGGAGAAGGGGAGAAGGGAGTAGGAGAAGGAGGAGAATGGTAAAGGTATTAGGAGAAGGGGGTGAAGGGAGCAGGAGGAGAATATAGTAGGAAGAGGGGGAGATTGGTGAGGTAGTAGGAGGACAGAGGAGAAGGTGAAGAAGGGTGAAGGAAAAAAGCGGAGAGGCGAGGAGAAGGTAGAAGTGAGAGTGGTGATTGAAAGGAAGTGGTATTGAAAGTCAGACACAGAAGGCTGTGTGAATGATAAGAAAAAAAAAGGATGATTGATGCTCAATTATAGATC
Source organism: Gadus morhua (assembly GCF_902167405.1). Lineage (NCBI taxonomy): Eukaryota > Metazoa > Chordata > Actinopteri > Gadiformes > Gadidae > Gadus > Gadus morhua. The sequence continues at coordinate 24,267,617 of NC_044059.1, read as the reverse complement.
CAACAATTACATCTCCGTTCATTCATTCACTCCTTCCTCTCTTGACATATCCGTCTTTTGAAAAAATGCCAAATTAAAACATCACCACATCTTGATCGCAGGAGACATTAACGCGAGAGGTAAAACAAACATATTGATGTACACCACTTTAGGCTTCAAGTAGACCGATTGAGCCCCGCCTCAAAGATCAAGTAGGTTCAAAAAGTCATCCAGCCCTTCTCCACCAAGAGAACATCCCTGATGGCGTTACACAGGGTAATGGTGACAGTCCATCAAATTATATTAAAAAATATTCAATATAATATTAAATCAAAATTCCGCATTGATGTGCTTTTGTCCTTGACACGCTACAACACGTTGTTTTAATGTGTAGAAGGGCTGGAGAGACATTTGTTCACGATGTCATGCAAGCATACAGAGCTGCTGCGTGTTGCAAAACTAAAATTTCACAGAAATCCCTTCAACATCCACTCATCTACTGTATATACAAACTAAAAACAAACCTCCCGCCGGTCTCCCAATGATCAACTACCGTCAAACGCCAGCAAACATAACAGTAGCAGCGATACGAAAAGGGAATGCACAAAAACGAATCGAGGATAACCAAGGTAGAACAAGAACCCCTCCCCCTCTCACCACAGGTGACCGTCCGTAGCCCGCGGCGGCGGCGGCGGCGGCGGCGGCGGCTGCCGCCGACCCGTTCATCTGGGGGGAGACCAGGTGGAGCGCTGCCCCGTAGCCCGCTCCCCCGGGCAGGTCCCCGTTCACCCCTGGGGGGGGCAGGCCGAAGGCCCCCGGAGGGTAGGCTCCCTGGACCGCCAGAGAGTTCCTCAGACCCAGGGCTGGAGGGAGAGAGGGGGGAGGGAGGGAGGGGGGGGGGGGGGAGGATGAGATAAGATGGACATAGTGGGGAGGATGGAGGGAGGGAGGAAGAGAGAGAGAGAGAGAGAGAGGGGGGAGGGAGAGATATGGGAGGGTGGGACGGATGGAGATGGCGGGGGAGGGGAGGGCAAGACAACGAGAGGTTAGGTTATGCAAAGTGTTTTCCCTCGCTGTTCTCTCATGCTAATATAGGATGAAGGAGATCCCCACGCTGGGCCTCTCAGGGCCTGAGACGGCCCAGAGTGACAGCTCAGAGCCTGTGAACACAGACGCCCAGCCGCCTCCACAGCCTCTGGAGGCTGTCTGCAGAACAAGACCACTATTGCCCCCTGCTGGCAACCGCCCACATATGCAGCTCCTTAATGCGGCTAGGTGCATGCGTTCGTGTGTATGTATCCATGTGAGGTGCACCTGCAATTTGTACAATTCATGCATTATTTCTTGGTGTGTGTGTGTGTGTGTGTGTGTGTGTGTGTGTGTGTGTGTGTGTGTGTGTGTGTGTGTGTGTGTGTGTGTGTGTGTGTGTGTGTGTGTTGGAGAGGGAAAAAAAGACACAGCGACAGAGCACGAGAGCGCGAGAGAGAGAGAGAGAACGAGTGAGAGAGAGAGAGGCTCTGGAATAGATCAAGGCTTATTATGAACCAGCTCACAGTCACAGTCCGTCACCCCTCCTAATCTTTCCATTTAGAAAGTGAGGAGCACTGAACGTTTCTAACCACTGCTACTTATTAAGCCCAGATGGTGGTCAGTGTGTGTGTGTGTGCATGCGCACGTGTGTGTCAGTGTGCATGTATGTGGGGGGGCTGCTACCTGATAGCCAACCAATGAGATTCAACGTACAGGTGGGGTACTTGGTGCCGAGGGAAACGTGTTTCAAGGTGGCAGCTAGCCGCTGGATGCGACGCTAGGCTTCTCTTTGTCCCTTTGATGGAGATCTTTAAAGACCATATAAGTGTACTTGATGGTTTATCGAACCGTGTGAGGGGTTGTTAGCCGTCTGAATCAACACAACACGCACTTGAACATAAAATATACAAAGGTCTCGATATAGATTGTTTCAACACTATTGTCCTGTGTGTGTGTTTTGTGCGGTGTGTGGTGTGTGTGTGTGGTCTTACCCAGAGGGTCCACGGCAGGCTTGCCTGGCACCGGGCGGAACTGTGGGGGTCCGCTTGGTCCAGGGGTGTTGGACTCCTGGGACATGGGGGTGCCAGGCTTCATCCCTGGGGTGCTCGACTTCTCTCTCTGGGGGGGGGGGGGGGGGGGGGATATAAATGAAGATGAGATTTCGATAAAGAACATGAACCTCAAATAATAAAAGCGAAAAGGTAGGAATACGGGTATGAATGCGCACATTTCTGAGTTGAGCTTTTACTAGTCATGCTAATACCGAAATGCTAATTATACATACGTGCATATATTTTACAGACGCATTACAGAGTATCGCGTCAGTGCGTCCATATGCGTGCGTGCGTGCGTGTCTGTCCGTATGTTTGTGTGTGTGTGCGTCCGACGTACGTGTGCGTGTGTCCGTATGTTTGTGTGTGTTGTGTCGGACGTACGTGTGCGTGAGTGTCTGTCCGTATGTTTGTGTGTGTGTGTTTGTGTGTCCGACGTACGTGTGCGTGCGTGTCAGTCCGTATATTTGTGTGTGTGTGTCCGACGTACGTGTGCGTGTGTGTGTGTCCCACGTTACCTGTGGGGGCTCCTTCCCCCTGGAGGGGGAGGGGGCGCTGCTGGAGGAGGCCAGGGAGGTGGGGCTGGCCTGGGGGGGAGCCTCCTTGCGGGAGGGGGGCATCTTGTCCAGGCCGTTCTCCCTGGAGGAGTAGGACTGCACACTGCGCGGGGACGACGGGTCCTGGGCATTCAGAACGCGGTTTAGAAAACACTTTATATGTTAAAACTATGAATTACATTTCTGGATTATTATTTGCTGTTTGGCAGAGGTCCAGCTTGCGTTCCCCTCCGATATTTCAGTCTTTTTCGCATCAAAAAAATGGCATGAGACGCTTGTAATTGAATGCGTCAATAAATGCCTGAATGAGCCTTGACATTTCCATGCATTTTTGCATGTTGGTGTGCACGTGTTTGCGAGTGTATGTGTGTATGGTGTGTGTGGTGTGTGAGAGGGCGGGTCAGAGAGGCCCATTGGGATGCAGGCGGCACCGCGCAGGGCGTGTGCGTGTGCACGTGTGTGTGTGTGTGTCTCTTTATCTGTGTGTCTGTGTGCGTCTGTGTTTGCACAACCGTGCAGATAAAGAGTGTGACGTGGAGTGGACCCAAGAGTCCAACAGCGACATACTAACCTCGTCCACCACTAAAT
>NC_044059.1:24221912-24259412 GCF_902167405.1 Gadus morhua | reverse complement strand
CACACACACACACCCCCCTCTCCCACCGCACACACATACACACACACACACACACACACACACACACACCACCAGCCCAGGGAGACACAATGATTTCTTGTTAGAGATCGCCAGCAACTAAATGACATCTTCGAGAGAGAGAGAGACAGAGGCGTAGAGAGAGACAGAAAGAGAAAGAGAAAAATGGAACAATGATGACAGTGCAGCAGGGTGTCTGAAGGAGGGATGCAAGGCTAAACGGAAGAGCCAAGACAGAATTATAATGCGCATGGGGGGGGGGGGGGGGGGTGATGTGAGGGCTAGAGAGTGAGTGTGTGTGTGTGTGTGTGTGTGTGTGTGTGTGTGTGTGTGTGTGTGTGTGTGTGTGTGTGTGTGTGTGTGTGTGTGTGTGTGTGTGTGTGTGTGTGTGTGTGTGTGTGTGACCGGTCATTTCAAAATCAGAGCAATTTAAATGAAGAGATAGGAAAGCAGGAAGAGATAGAAGAAGAAGAAAAAAGGAGAGAGGAAAAAAAAAAAAAAAAAGACAGAGCCTCAACTCCAGAGAGGCAGTGACCTGATTTAAAGTGAATTTCAGCATGGACTGTATGTCTTGGAGAGAGAGAGCGGGAGAACAGAATGAGTAATAGAAAGTGTGGGCGTGTGTGTGTGTGTGCGCGCGCGCGCGTGCGTCTGGATAGGGTAGAGATTAAGAAAGAGGGGCATTAAAAGAGACATGAAAGAAAGTGAGAGAGGGGCAAGGAGAAAGGAGTGTGGCATAAAGGAGGAGAGGGTGGAGGAGCAGCAGACAGGGATTTATGATGGGGAAGAGCCGAGGAGAAGATGGAGGGGAGGGGTGGGGGTGGGGGGGGGGGGGGGGGGGGGGGGTTGAGAAGGGCACAGTATTCTCATCCGTCTGCCTGTGCAGAGATGAAGTCTGTTTGTGGATCCTATTAACGCCTCCACACAGGGTCCCGCGCGCACGCACACGCACACACATTTACATTATAGTGGGGTGGGGGGTGGGGGGTGGGGGGGGTTTGGGGGCAGCCCACATAGCAGGACAGAGATAGAGAGTTAGACAGAGAGAGAGTTAGACAGAGAGAGAGAGAGACAGCTTGGCAGAGAGAGAGAGAGAGACAGCTAGACAGAGCGAGAGCTAGACAGAACCATAGCGAGAGAGGGCGAGAGAGAGACAGACCTAGAGAGATGGCTAGACAGAGAGGAGACCTAGGGAAAAAGCTGGATAGATATGGAACTAGACAGAAGAGCAAAAGAGAAAGAGACACACAGAAGTAGCCAGAGAGGGATAAAGAGATACTATTCTGCACTAGGATTAGATGGAATAAACTTGAATGACTTGTGTGTTTGTGTACGTGTTTGGTGTGCGTGCGTGCATGTGTGCTTGCGTGTGAGCATGTGCACGCTTTTCTCGGCCTGTGGAGATGTAAAACAGAGCTCAGTGACGAATCATGAAGTAGAGAGAACATTGACGTGACCACAGACAGACAGACAGACAGACAGACAGACAGACAGACAGACAGACAGACAATCCATTGGAAGATTGAGTACATACCTGTTTGTGCATTTCAATGTTAAGGCCATAGGACATCTCGTAGTACTGTGAAGAGAGAACGACATGGCTCATTACATGTTAATGTGAACATGAATGGCGTGATAAAATGGTCAATGGTGCGGGGGAAACCGCCTTGTTCATTTAAAGAATATATATATATCCAACATATGAACCATCGCCGGCATTGGATTTATAAACCGAGCAATGAAGCATTCAACCTGTACATTCAACAGCAAACCAAAAAAAATAGAAATATGAATTAAGCTGATGGGAGGCCGCAGGCCGTTCATCGCCTCACTAAGCTATTCCTACTCAGTCTTCCACAAAGACATACAAAGAGACCAGTGGGTCCGCTGTAAAGCCCAGGAACTGAGAATGACCCTCAAGTACTTCCTTTAGGAATGTGGGAGTGCGCCAGCCAGGCTACCTCAAATCCCCTCTGGGCAGAGAATTGTGAGGGACTATCGCAATAATGACATCTGATGTGTGCTATTCTGCCGGCCGCCACTTACCTGAGGCCCGTGGTCGCTCTGAGCAACAACTGAGCCAGAGAGAGAGAGAGAGGGAGGGAGAGGTGGACAGAGGTAGACAGAGAGAGAGAGGTAGACAGAGAGACAGAGAGAGAGAGGTAGACAGAGAGACAGAGAGAGAGAGGTAGACAGAGAGACAGAGAGAGAGAGGTAGACAGAGAGACAGAGAGAGAGAGGTAGACAGAGAGAGGTAGACAGAGAGACAGAGAGAGATAGACAGAGAGAGAGAGAGAGACCGAGAGAGAGAGACCGAGACCCGAGACCCGAGACCGAGACCGAGAGAGCCAGAGAGGTAGACAGAGAGAGAGAGAGAGCCAGAGAGAGAGCCAGAGAGAGACAGACAGAGACGGAGACAGAGTGAGAGAGACACACAGACAGACAGACAGACAGACAGACAGACAGACAGACAGACAGACAGACAGACAGACAGACAGACAGAGACAGAGATAGGGGGAGAGAGACACACAGACAGACAGACAGACAGAGAGAGACAGAGATTAGGGGGAGAGAGACAGACAGACAGAAACATGGAGGTAGACAAAGACAGAGGGAAAGAAAGCGAGAGAGATGAGAGTGAGTGTGAAAGGGGTGAGGGCGAGAGAGAGAGAGAGAGAGAAAGGGGTAAGAGAGAAAGAAAGACCAAGAGAAAGTGTAAGAGGGAGACGGAACCGAGTGGGCAAGTGAGATAGGGCGAGTTAGGGAAAGCGAGCCAGGGAGAGAGCCAGGGAGAGAGCCAGGGAGAGAGCCAGGGAGAGAGATGGAGAATAGGGGGGGGGGGGCATTTTAAAGTCAGATGCCGTGGAAAGTGACAGGCTGACATTTACTTTTCACAACTGCTGGTTGGGGGAGAGGAGATTGGCAGTTGGGCAGCCAGAACCACTTGGCAGGATGGAAGAGGCGATGGCAGGGGTCCTCTTTCTATCCACACACACATCCTCACTAACACTGGCTCTGTGTCTCTGTGTGCGTGCGTGTGCGTGTGTGTTTCTTGGCATTTCTGTGGCAGAGTGCAACTGTGGAGGCGTCTTGAGCTGTGCTTTGTGTGTATCTGTGTTTCCCTAAAATGAGTGGGTGCTGGTTTTTGTGGATGTGTGGCTCCCACTCTGGCTCTGCGTGCCGCGTTGTGTTTGTTATTTATATGTGTGTTGTTCTCCATATGCGTGTTGTGTGTCCTCCTGTATGTGTGTGTCCTTTATGCATTTGCCCACTTGTGTGTTTGTGCGTGTGTGTGTGTGTGTGTGCGCGCATACGTGCATCCATGTTCTTTATGCGGGTTCTTTAAGCATGCGTGTGTTCTTCATGTGTGCGCGTGTTCTTTAAGGGTGCGTGTATGCGTGTGTGTTCTTTAAGCGTGTGTGTGTGTGTGTGCGCGTCTCCATAAAAGACGCCTTTTCCTGGCAGCTGGCTTCTCCGCTCAAAAGTCGGCGTGCCAAGTTTTGCCTGTTGCTTAGCAACATCCAAACTCCCCAAATTCGGCAGCCAGGAGCAGAGGACTGGGCGTCGCGTCGTGCCAAATTAACCCCCCCCCCCTCTCTCTCTCTCTCTCTCTCTCTCTCGCCCTCCCTCCCTCCCTCCTCTCCTCCCCCCCCCCCCCCCCCCTCCTCCTCCCTCCTCCTCCTCCCCCCCCTACTCCTCCTCCTCCTCCCCCCTCTCCCCCTGCTCGATCCACAAGTGCCTGCTTTGTGCCAAGGAAGCTACACAGCCCTCTCTCTGTGCCACGCCGGGGATGGGGAAACCTAGGGACAAGCTTGTGTGATTAGCAGCGGTGCCCAACCCCAGGCCACCGGGCGCTTCTTCCTGTGTACTTAATGCCTGGCTCAGGGGCACGTCGGCAGATTTATTTTTCGGAAAAAAAATTCTCGGGGATTCAAACTCCAGACACTTGTTGACGCCCGGTAAGCCGCTGGCGGAGCGAGTGTCGAACCTTAGCACGGGCCGTTGGGTTTCAGCCGGTCGCCGTAACATCACCAACGGCAACCGAAATGACCAAATATCCCTAGAAGCAGCCGACAGTCGTACAGCTGGGCTCTATGAGACAGCCAGTGGGCTGTACCCGTACCAGGGGTAGAATGACCTCAAGGGACACGGTTATGGTCATAAATCGACACTACAGTCAACAGATCCGATGTTGATTTAGGGTGGCCGGCGGCCAAGTTCCTATCTCGTCGTTTTTGTTGACACTTTTTTTCCAAGGAGACTCGCAGTGATTTCTGATGGGACGTAGGCGGAGGTAGGGCACCTGGTTTCCTGAGGACACCAGGTGCGTTTCCACTGAGAGTCGCACACAGTACCCATTATGCTACAATAATTAACATCACCGTCACACCCAATCATATTGAGCACATGCATTCAAAACAACAGGTGCATGATCTTTAGCATTTCGTCAACATGCTAAGGCTGTCATTTCGGTTGGCAGTCCTTCTTCATAGCCCTGTTGACAATTACAATGCATGCTCCCATACGCGTGTGCGCTAGACACATGCTTCGCAATCACAGATGGGAAAGCTCCACTCAAGCTGTCAAGTGCAGTCCGACGTTCCTCAAGAAAGTAAACGGAAGCGGATATATAGGCGCTGTTTGTTATGTGTGTGAGTTGTTTTTTTTGGGCATATTGACAGTGAGTTCATGCAAACCTTCATTCAACCATTTCATTCTGCGCGTGTGTGCGCTCTCGCGTGCGTGCGTGCGTGTGTGTGTGTCTCACCATCACGTAGTGTCTCTGGATCTCCGTCTTCTCTGTAGCCAGCTTCTCACATTCCAACTTCAAACTGCAGTGAACAAGAAAGAGGAGGGCAAAGAATGAGAATAGAGGAGCAGTGGGGGGGGGGGGGGGGGGGGGGAGAAGAAACACACTATGGAATAGTGTACACTGTTGGTTCACGTAATACCCAAGACTGAAACCCACAAGACAATACGACAACATGACAACAAATGAGCCCACTCTGTGACTCACTCCCATTCGATCCGATACACAAACACCCAAAAAGAGAGAAAGGGAAGGAGGGACCGACATGGAGCGAGCGAGAAGGGCAGAGAGGGAGCGAGAGAGAGACAGTGACAGAGACAGAGAGAGCTAGCTGCATGCGGGGAGAGGACCACATGGAGAGAGACAGAGATGGAGAGAGTGTGAAAATTGGGGAGCAAGAGGGACAGAGAGAGAGAGAGAGAAGGTGAGATGGAGAGAGAGAGGGAGAGAGACAGAGAGAGAGAGGAGAAGGAGAGGGCAGGGCTTCTGGGTGCTGACAGCCATTATCACTTCGGAGCACATCAGAAATAGATGAACTCACACTTGGAGCTTGAAATCCAGCCAAGACTGCAGCCAGGCACATCCAAGGTCTCACCCGCCCTCCCTCCCTCCCCCCTCCCTCCCTCCCTCCCTCCCCCTCCCCCCACTGGACTATTTTTCTCTATCCATGTGCCCTCCACTTCTCATTCTGTTGCTCCATTCTTCACAATTACCTGACTGTCCCCAATGCACATTCACATACACACAACCCAAAGTTCATACACACACACACACACACACAGGCTTCTGATTAAGTGGGCCAAGAGTGACAGGGTCTACTCTTTTTCTAATAAAAAACAAACCACCTTCCACCAGATGTTTCCCTTAGAACCTCACAGCGACCCACCCTGCCTCTAGGGACCTGTGTGTGTGTGTGTGTGTGTGTGTGTGTGTGTGTGTGTGTGTGTGTGTGTGTGTGTGTGTGTGTGTGTGTGTGTGTGTGTGTGTGTGTGTGTGTGTGCGCGTGCGTGCGTGCGTGGTTTGTCGTTATTGGCTAATGTGGTTTACAGCCACCGTGGGATCCCAAGACTCTCCCAGCACCACATGAGTGATACGAGAACACACACACACACAAACATCAGCCTGCTCCCATGTGTCCCATATCAGCGTCTGTCCTCTCCGTGTCTTTGTCTCCCATCTCTCCCTCATGGCTTAACTGTCCCCAAGTGTCCCCTATAACTGGATAAACAAGCATCTTCACACACACACACACACACACACACACACAGACACACACACACACACACACGCACACGCACGCACGACCAGGAGAGCCGGTATATTTAGGCCCCAACGGTTTATGCGAGCTGGTTTGCGGTCCTCTGATAGATGGATTCAGGGATTGCAGTGTGCCGGGCTGAGCTTGGGAGTGAGTGAGTGAATGAGTGCGTGTGTGTGTGTGTGGGGGGGGGGGGGGGGGAGGGGGTTGGAGTTTAGTGCCCGTCGTAGTGGTGGTGGTGGGGGGGGTCATTTGGTGGAGGAAAATTAGAATATGATTAATACCGCAACATTACCCCCGGCCGCAGCAACAGGTAATAACAGCCCCCATCCGTGGTCGCTTGCTGAAGCCCTGTGCACACATACGCCCGTAATTGACTCATTTATCATTGCCATCCAGTTGAGTAGAAGAGGGACGGAGAGGCAGGGACGTTGGGGATTAATCCCCCCCCCCCCCCCCCCCATCACACTCTCCCCCCCTCCCCTGCACCCAACACCCATCATCCCTCCCCCAACTCTCCCATTCCACCCCCGCACCAAAGATTTTATTACAGTGGAATTGCCTATCGGCACAAGTCATTCTGGGATGGACTGTGTGGGAACTAACGCGGTACTGTGTGTGTGTGTGTGTGTGTGTGTGTGTGTGTGTGTGTGTGTGTGTGTGTGTGTGTGTGTGTGTGTGTGTGTGTGTGTGTGTGTGTGTGTGTGTGTGTGTGTGTGTGTGTGTGCGCGCCACATGGGAAAATGTAAATTATTGCATGTGCATTCTAGTACGGGCACAAACTCACTCTGTTAACCGCAGGATTAAAGATAAAGGTTGGCTGTTTTGAACTCTTTGGCAAAGATGTTTAAAAAAGGATTAATAGACTGATAACGTCTTGCAACGTTATCGGGCTACTTATCTAGCGCTTAGCTGGGAGACAGGAAACGGGACTTTGGGGGCTGACAGACCTCTGAAAAAACTCACACACCGACAGGAAGTAGGGGTTAGGCTGAGGAGCGCAACATGTTTACTCTTGTGTGTGTGGTCTGTATGTTTGGTTTCTTTTTCTGCAACATTGAGTCCGTCATTCATGGATTCATTGTCCACCGGCGGAAATGGATGCGTACGAAAAGAGCAATCTCTACATTCACACACGCTAGCTTATCCAGTCTAGTGAGAGCCCTGACCGTCCCTTAGGTAAGGAGAATACAACTATAAGAAAAGGAAATGACCGTGTGTGTGTGCACTTGGTGAGTGTCTTTCCTCTATGAGGGTGTGTCTTTAGGTGCAGATAGTAGTGTGTGTGTGTGTGTGTGTGTGTGTGTGTGTGTGTGTGTGTGTGTGTGTGTGTGTGTGTGTGTGTGTAATAATAAGTCCTTGGCTCGCTAGTATTCAGAGAGAGATGAAGAGCAAGAGCAATACAAAAATGGCAGAGCAGTGAAATTAAAAACACAGAGGAGAGAAAGAAGCAAGGACAGAAGTGTGTGCGTGCTGGCACGTGTGTGTAAACAAGAGGATGAGTGACAGAAAGCGAAAAGGAGCAAGAGATATAGGAGAGAGACTGCAAAAGGAGAGAGAGGGAGCAGGAGAGACAGCAAGAGAAGGAGAGAGAGCGAGCAAACAGGAGAGAGGGATAGCAAGAGATTGAGTAGGAGAGAGAGAGAGGGCGAGAGAGAGAGAGGGTGAGAGAGAGAGAGAATGAGCGAGAGCGATGGAGATGGCGGACTTGGTCCCTCCAATCTTTCCCTGCCGTTGACAGGAGATAAGATGATCAGCCAAACGTGCTACAAATCAGCAGCCTGCCAGCCCACAGACAGCTCAGTCAGCACAGCGTGCGCACACACACACACACAACTATTTAGTCACACAGACTAATGTTAACATATGACTGGATGCAATACATGAGCATTCAGGTGGCCACGTGGACCTGCCAAGGTTCTCTCACACTCACACACACACACACACACACACACACACACACACACACACACACACACACACACACACACACACACACACACACACACACACACACACACACACACACACACACACACACACACACACCTTCTTGGGCTTTACCTTTGACGGTGATTAAACTAGAATAGAGGCTATAGTTAGCATGTCAGCAACTGGACCTCTGCTGTACGTTGTTCTTTACTCCACGGCCCTTCAAATATCTCCACAAATGATGATTAAAGCAACGCCAAATTTCTTATTGAATTCTGAGAATCAGAGGTGCCCTTTTCTTAGCCAATGTTTTCATATGAACCAACTAAGCATCAATCATCAATAATTTAATAAAAAAGGCAGTTATTTTAAGCAGTAGGAGAGCACACAGAGCCCTTTAGAAATTGATGTGTCTTGGTGATAGTGATAAGTCTAAAATTATAGTCCAAATATTAATCGATGCCATTTCATCACAGTTACTGAAATAAGGCCTTCATTTTTGAGAATACTTTGCCGGACATGGGGTTGGCTCCGATAACCAGTTTGTGAACGTTCCACCCTGCTCGGAACTTCGGCAGCATTTATTTTGTGGTGTGTGAGCAAGGGACACCGGTGGCGAGGAGAGTGTCGATGTGTGGAGCTCTGTCTGAGCAAAGGTTGATGGCCGTGTCCGAGAGAGGGGTAAGCTTCCGTGACCCTTAGCTTAATAGTATAAGTGCAAAACAACACTGCTAATTTTAACACTCATACACAGTACTTGATAAGTATCAAAGTTGTGTAAAGCTGTAACCATGGGGATAACACGGCCTGCAAAAAACGAATGAAAAACAAATTGCAATACCACGCCCGCATAACAAATGTTTGTAACTCTCACTGAAGAAATAAATGTATTATGTGAATTGTTAAAGAATTTTTTCTAACCTTTCTTTGTAATAATTCCATTTATATGAAAATTACACAAACCCCCAATTTTCGACTACAAAATCAACCAATACAGACACAAGGAAACAAACACACACACACACACACACACACACACACACACCCTCCAGGTATATGCATGTTCACTTTACATCTCATCAACTATTAATGCTCAGTGCTGCGCTCTCCTGCGTCAGTACTGGGAAACCATCGGCTCCTCTCTTTCCCCTTCTACTTCAAAACCCCCCCACACGCGTGTGCCAACACCCGTGCACAACTAAACACACCCCCCACCCGGTGGGCTTTGGGGAAGTCTTTCCCCATCCCCAGGGTGTGAACTAGGGACAGGAGCCTAGCGGTACGATATAATACAGTCATTTTTGACTGTGGATACCTTATGTATCGCGATTCTGTAAATAATGCAAAATTATGTGATTTTATCTTTTGTGTGGTTTAATGTTCTATATTAAAGTGCATTTCTTTTTTATTAGAGAGCAAATCAACTATAGGCAAACCATTACGCCCATTGTAGGATGGTAGCATAATAAGTTTCCACGAAGATTGCATTCTTATTTCTGGCTTACTTTTGTTTATTTCCCCCCATCCCTAGTGTGTGCAACACACACACACACACACACACACACACACACACACACACACACACACACCTCATTGCGAGTGTTTATCCTTGAGACCTGTGCACACACACGGTATTAGGAAGGGTTTTTCTCTGTGAAACAACCCACAAACAAAAACAAACATGTCGATAAAACCCTGACCCCAAATCCTGCTTCCTCTGCAAAGCACTAGCGATGGACGGACAGTCGGACACCGATTAAAACCCAGCAGAAGAACGCCCACGCACATAAACCTATACCCCGCACACAACCGGCCTTTTAAAAACGCCGGCCAGCGGACGGATTCACCAATGAAAGTGTCACGCCTCGGCCGCGATCAAGAAGGCCCGTAAATATTGTTTCATATTAAAAATGACGACGGGCACCTCATTAAACACCTCTTCCCCCCGGGCGCCCGGCGTTAATTGAGGACATTATTAAGGAGGGATCCATTATGGGACCGGTGCTGGTCTCCACTGGAGTGCAGCTGACCTTGCGGGACTGAACAGCAGCTCACGCTCCGGCGTGGAGGACGCGGCGCCTCTCGTCGCGGCCGCCCCCCTCGTCCCCGTGCACTCGTCGCTCTGAGGGCGAGCCGTGCGGGAGGAGCACTCAGCCCGCCTGTCACTGCAGCAGAGTGCGCGGTGAGCCCCGCGCTACGGACGCACGAGCGTGTGCGTGCGTACGTGTGATACAGTAATGAAGGCTTTGTGTTGTCGCCCCCCCCCCCCCCACCGTGCAGGTTGATTAGAGAGCGTTTAGAGCTGACACGCTCGCAGTCACACAGAATGTTAATTATTGAACCAACCCACAGCCGTCATCCCCTTCCTCGTTGCCCCACACACACACACACACACACACACACACACACACACACACACACACACACACACACACACACACACACACACACACACACACACACACACACACACACACACACACACACACAGTTTACAACCAAAATAGTTCTCGTTATTGGAATGCACACTCTCACACCAGACTAATCTCTTTTCGGCCCCCTTCCTGCCCACTAATCCAACATCGATCAGCATCCAGCCACCTTCTCCGGCACAGAAATACAAAGATAAGCCCTACTATTTCGAGATCTTGTGTGTGTGGCCATGCAAAATGTCCCTCTAAGTCTGTGGGTTTAGCTGTCATTTTGTGCATGCATATTTATACTGCGCGTGTGTTTTTGTGCGTCTGTGAGTCTGTGTCTGCGTGCGTGTTTCTGTGTTTGTCTCTGCGTGCGTGTCCTTTTGTGTCTGTGTGTTTCTTACTGCACGTCAAGGGGCATAGATGCCAGAAGCAGAAAAGCGTCTCTCAAAATGTGCAATGACCAAAACAGTGATTGAATTAAAGTCAGGCTTTCTCCTCTGTAAATCATGCCCAATAACTTACTCAGGTAATTGCGTATATGGCAATGCAGTTATGACTAAGCATATCAACTAGTACTCTCCTAAGTCTAACACTTGCGTTCTCTTTTGAGTGGTGGATTTGAATGCTGGCTTCAGAAAGAGCCAGAGATAGAAAATGCACTCCAAGCACAGAGAACCATCTGAAAATCTGAGAAGCACCATGGCCACTGTTCATTATACCTCCGCAACCAGAAGGAGAACGCCCGCGCCTGCAATATAATATCAATCTACGCAAATCGGATAGCACCGCGCCACCGCACAAAAGGCCTCGTCAAATCAACATTTCATGAGAGAGCGATCTAAAAAGGCAATCCAATACCGTCTATTGTCAATCATTGGTCGACCTTCTTGACTGTTAGTCGCCACGTTGCCATGGCGTTCAGCTTTCTCAAACTACTCCGATGTCCGTTTCGGAGGGGAGGGGAGGAGAGGGAAGGGAAGCAGAAAGCAGCAATCTTGCCACCGTTGAGCATCATCTAGGATGTTTATCTGCACATTCATCAAGCCATCAAATATGTAAAAGACAGCCAGCACTCCTCAAAGCATCCTGGTATAAAGGCCCAGCCCTTTGCCTGGGTTTTAATGCGCATCTTGAAAAAAAGACACCCAATAAAACCAGTGCGGTTTGAATGCAACCCCTCCCCTGATTTCCCTATCCGCTTCCGTGATCTCAGCTTTAATGTGTTTTACGTGTTTCCTGCCACCTGTGTTCAACACAAAAGGAGCTGAAGTCCCGGGTGTCTTAAGGTGAGGCAGGTAAACGACGCAAAACGTCCGCCGAGTGGAACGGATAATGCCCTCCCTCGACCCAACAGATCCAGGGAGGGACATCCAAAAAAAAGGTCTGAAGTTGAAGTTCAGGTTTGTCCGTCAGGCCAGCGTCTTCACAAACCGCGGCCAGCCTCGGACCACCCTCCGGGCTATGTAGAATTTCAATTTGTTTGGAAACTTGCTGTGAACTTTTTGTGCGCGGTTTTTTGATTACATTCCAGGAGCGCATGACTCTTGACTGCGCCGCTGGGAAACCGTGACCCCGTCGCACTGTGACGAACCGCCTCGATCCGGCTCCAGTCAGGAATTGAATGAGCGTTGTGATATGATAAAGGATTAGCGGCGGCGGCTGTACGGAGCTACCTAGCTTTCCATTGTGTGTGTGTCAGTGCAGCAGAAGAGGGGGTGGGGGGGGGGAAATCGGCTCGGGGGCATCCGAAGGTATGCCTGGAATCAGCCGTTCCAGGCCAGGTCAGCCGCTTGTTTGGACTGGCAGACTATAAGCTACTGGCTAACGAGAATGGCTTGGCACGCACAACATGCAGCCGATGTGTGTGTGTGTGTGTGTGTGTGTGTGTGTGTGTGTGTGTGTGTGTGTGTGTGTCCGTCCCCCCACAGTGGGGCCGGGTGCTGCACAATAGAAGCTGGAGAGAGGACAAAGGGGCTTGGAGGGGGAGTCCTGGGCAACGGTATCAAAGTGGGATGTGGAGAGTCGAGAGAGAAAGGGGGAGGGTGGGGGAGAAGGGGAGCCTCTGAAGAATTGCCAAGCGAGCGCTGTGGGTCTGGGACACTAAAGCCAACCACAGACCCACTTTCAAAAGCATTCTGGACACATTCCTGCACAGAATGCCGTCAGCCACACAGGCTAATTGTCTTGCGTACACACACACACACACACACACACACACACACACACACACACACACACACACACACACACACACACACACACACACACACACACACACACACACACACACACACACACACAAACGATGCCAGGAAAAATGCTGCGTCCAAGCCAAAACATAATAACTATAAAACATTATATAGACATAACTCCACACAACTCATAAAAACAATAAAGCGCAGCCATGGAGGAAAGTGCACACCAAGCCCTGCTTGGATTCCACAAAAAAAAAAAAAAAAAAGGAGATACAAGATGCAAGATAATCTTTAAGAAATCTGCTTTATTCTCGTTGCCATATGTCCTTCCTCTCTTTTCGATTTGTTGCCCGGTCCAAAGCCTGTGTTCACACCTCCCTGTGAGTGACAGACGGCGGAACACACCTGTGGTACTGGGTCTGGAGGAACTGGAACTCCTCCTTGATGCGGTCCAGGGTTTCTGGGTACGTTAGTTTCAGCGACTGGGGGGTCCCAGAGGCCGCTGCAGCCGCAGCAGCGACCGCATTGGCAGAGGAACCGGGGGGCGCCTGCAGAGGTGCCTGAGGAGAAAGGAGGTGTCGGGTGATGAGTTAGCGGGACATGTTATGCAAAAGTCATGTACGAGCTCGAGTCATATTCATCATGGACCACACACCCCGACATACTTTCATGCAGTCCTTGGAAGTTCAAAGTCTCCTTTCTTATAGCTGTGCAAACTTTTATCACGTGGGCGCTTTATCCGAGCGGCATCTCTACAGGAACCCGTGTGGTTAGGAAACGGAATCAACCAAAGTCACATGCCGTCCATGTGTATGCTTGGTCGGCAGCTTGGAGTGTGTGTTATGGGAGGGACATGTGTGTGTACAAGAGCCGCTCAGCCAAAAGAACACTTGTTTTGCGGCACGGCGGGCCTGGAGAATGAGCGACAAAGAGGGGGGGGGGGGGGGGAAGAACCTCCCATCATGGCTGGAGACCTCGTCACCCCATGCCACCCCCCCTACTCTGCAGGGTCCGGAGCAATTAGGAGAACACAGCCGGTAGGGTAATGCTCCAGGACAGGCAGAAAAAAAAGGGGGTGGAGAGTTTAGGGGTGTGTGTGTGTGTGTGTGTGTGTGTGTGTGTGTGTGTGTGTGTGTGTGTGTGTGTGTGTGTGTGTGTGTGTGTGTGTGTGTGTGTGATGTCCGGTTGCTGCTGGATTAGCAGCGTTGTGAGAGAAGGGGAGGTGTAGACGATGCTGATGAACCGCATGGCTAAGACTAAAGCATGCGTGTGTGAAAGAGGGCGCCGGCCCTGGATCTACATGCGCAGCAGCAGCAGCACATGTCCGACGTCGATTTAAGCCGAGCCATGCATCTCTGTTTGCACGTGTGTGGGTGTCCTCCTGACCGACTGCAAGATGAGTACAAGTGGGGTATGTGTGTGTGTGGAGGGGGTTGTCTGTGTCTGTGGAGAAGCACAGAAGAAGAAAGATTAATGAATAATGGATTTTGGAAGGTCAGATATCACTGGAAGGAGGACTTTTTTTGGGGCGGAAGGGGGGGTGGAGAGATGGAGGAGGAGGGAGAGAGAGAGAGAGAGAGAGAGAGAGAGAGAGAGAGAGAGAGAGAGAGAGAGAGAGAGAGAGAGAGAGAGAGAGAGAGAGAGAGAGAGAGAGAGAGAGAGAGAGAGAGAGAGAGAGAGAGAGAGAGAGAGAGAGAGAGAGAGAGAGAGAAGAAGCCGGAGATTATGGAGAGATTGTTAATTGGTGAAAGGGGAGAGCAAGAATGAGATTTAGAAAATGAGGTTGGGATGGAGAGTAAAGGGGCAGGGGAGGACTAGAGTTGGAGAGGAGGAGGAGGAGGAGCCCTGCAGAGAGGGAAAGAGAGGAGAGGGAAAGAGGAGAGGGGCTGTGGCCTCATTGTTCCTCTCCTCTAACAAGCTGCTCTCAATCTGTCGGCCCGATCCCCCTCCAAGAACACAGGCACACGCACATTGTCAGTCTAACGCACACGCACCAAATTGTAAGCCTTGTTCGCATGACACATACACACAGCACTTTTCATGCACAGATGCCCATGATGTGACACACACACACACACACACACACACACACACACACCATTTTGCAGAAAGGTGGAGGAGGGAGGGGGCAGCTGCCCTTCTCTCTCTCGCTTTTCCTTTATCTTTCACCTTTCTGTCTTCCATTTCACTCTTACCCAGCAACCTCCCCCCCCCCCACCAAGCCCCCGCTGCCTTCTTTTTTTCCCCTCCTCTCCCAGAGCCACGTGCTTCAGAGTGCAGGTGCACACAGAGGCAGAATCTTCATCAGGGCAGGAGGCCCCCGCTCCACCACCATTAGCCCTGATGGAGGTTAGCCTCGGCTCTGACACTGGGGAACGGCCCGAGAAGTGAAAAAGAAATGGATTTCTTTAAGACTAAAGGAAAGCACTGCGCCGGGCGTCTGCCAGGTCAGCCGTCCGGGCTCCGAGAGGCTCTGACTGAGGGGTTGTTTGCGTGGTGCTGGTGATGCTTGGGTTGGAGGCGATGGTGCTGTTTGTGGTGGTGGTTCAGAGGAGAGAGGACATGGGCAAGGTTACTGTTGTATGTAAATACCGCCAACGTTAAAGACATCATAAAGTACATTCTTCTTCTATCCAACATAACCCCCCCCCCCCCCCCCCCACAACACCTTAACAATCACTGCCGAATCAGTGGTCACGACATTAACTTTGTAAACCCCCCTACATCTCTCTCTGGAAGTCACAGCCCACAGCAGTCCATCCCACAAACAGGGAGAAAGCTTTCTTATAAGGGACGCTCAAGCAGGCCATCTTATAACAGAGAGTGAGCATGTGCCCCATTAGGTAAGACAGGGCCAGGAGCTGGGGCGGTTACATATCAGCACTACACCCGATCCAACTGTGCCAAGTCCAGGCCAGACGATGAGGCCAGCTCCGTCTGGCGGGCGCCAGAACCGGATCGTCTCTCCTCAGATCCACCCCGACTCCGAGTGCCGCAGACCGACCGAGGCTTTGCACATGCACGGAGAAGCTCCCAGCAGCCGTGACCCCGTAACCTGTGAGCGTTACCAACGCAGACACTGACACACTCGTCGGCCCCAGAACCCACGAGACGCCAAGCCCGTCGTGGTGATTAAAGAAGGACCACATGAGGACGAGTCGGACTGCGAGAGGGAGACTAAACACAGCGGTCATGGCATAAGAATGTCTCTTCCGTGTTCCTAACCCTGGTCTGGATGTGGTTGAAGGGGGTCCGGTCAGTAATGGCAGAACAACACTAGCACTAGGTCTGTATGCAACAAATTAGGACAGCCTCATAACAGATCTGGCAGCTATTAAAAGGGCGGGTTATGCATTAAGCACACACACACACACACACACTCAAGGACAAACACACATGAGCATGCACAGATAAAAACACACACTCTTCAGTGTGTGCGAGTGTGGCATTCCTTCAACGTAATTAATGTTGTTTTCATTTGAGTTGACGCCACAAGCAGCAAACCACGATGCCCTCATATCCCTGTTGTAAACCCCCTCCCCCCCTCCGTCCAACCCCACAAAGACACACGTGTGTGCGTGTGTGTACACATGTGCAACCACAGTCACTCAGACAGAAAGTTCCAGAGGCTGTAAAATGTTGACATAAAGCTTGTCAACATTTTATAGCCATGCATCGACGATAATATTAACAAATATAGAAGTTGATACAGTCTCCCAAAAATCTATTCATTGCATCATCCACAAAAACGAATGAATGGGGAAATATCGCTTTCCAATATAACTGAGAGAACATTGAGGTGAACATAAGACGGTGTCAACATTTGGAATTATGCTGAATGCTCTGCAATGGGTTTGACTATGACTTGTCCGGTTGACCTCGAGCAAAATGTTTCAAGAAATGAGATAGCATGATCCTCCAACCACATGGTATCAAGGAGACCAGAGGCCTGGCTAGACAGTAGCCAGGCTACTACCTCAAAGTCCTCAAAGAGGTTATTCATGTTGTCAGGTCATTTCCTGCTTACCTCTTACTGCTCTATTTTGATGATACAATCTTATAGCATATGCAGGGATGTTACATCACACTTCAGCTCCTGCAGACAGTGCTGCAATACAACTTCCCCAGTCCATCAAAGACTGCAGTTTCTCTACAGAATGTCTTAAAGGAGGCAGAGGTACCACAAATTCAAGACTACATGTTTGGGGAAAAAGAATGTGATGGTGTCCACCTTTAGGACTGAACGCCTCACATAAATAAATGTTTTAACACGCAACTTCCAAAAGGAACATAGCTTATCGTGACTGAGCTTCAAATTAAAACCTGACCTAATCACATCACAAACCAAAAATGGGCAACAGCGCTCTTTGAAAAAACAGATGTGAAGATCTACATTCACTCGAGTAAAGCAAAAATAATTACTTAAAAAGGGAGCCACATCTCCCAGCTCACACCAGATATTTCGTGCCTCCACCACCTATCTCGGCTCATTAGCCAGACCGCTAATTACGCTGCTTACCCACAGAGTCAATCATTATTTAGAGTAAATACCCACTGAGCGCCATCTCCCTCTCTGGCCCGTCTACCACATTACACGGTAGCGAGGGTAGGTCTCCGTACCCAAAATAGCATCTCGCGCTACGCTCATCCTTCACTTGTCTCCCCATCTCCCACACACTTTATGGGGAACGCCCGCCGTACACCCCTCAACACGGGGGTCAACGCCTCAAAAAACAATAACATGCCACCGGAACGCCATTTTTTTTTTTAATAATAAACATACACGTTTAAGTTCACGGTTCATGCACGCATGACGCGACTGCAACACCAGGAGGCAAGGTCTATTTGCATGCTTAAAGCTTTGGAGAGGGAGGACTGAACCCCAACACCCCCCTGCCTCCCTCCCACCCCCACACCTGTTTCATTAGCATTACACATCTTCCTTTCTCTGCCATTTTCTTACAACCACCCACCGCCTCCAAGCCCCTACCCCCCCCCCCCCCCCCCCCCCCCCCCCCGCCTCCCGCTTCCCCTGCAAGCCTCGTTATTCAAATTTCCCTGCTGTCAGCCAGTATTAGCGGTGCGCCACAGTTTGGCTGTCAGCTGGCGTAATTGCTGGAGGTGCCTTCCTTTATTAGGTAAACCTCCCCCCCCCCACCCCCCTCCCGGCTTGTTTGTTCCTTCCGCCGAGAGACGCACCTCCACAAAAGCTTGTGTAAACCTGAGCTCCTTTCCTTTTACCTCCTCCTTCTCTCCTCCTCGCCTTCTTCGCACGCACACTCTTCCCCCCCCCCCCCCCCCCCCCCCTCTCTCTCTCTCTCTTCCTAATTGTTGGCAGAGCGAGGGAGGCAGGCGAGAGGCTGATCGATAGCCAGGCTCTCTCTGCAGGGCAGCGGTGGAGATAAAGAGCTGAAAGCATGCTGTGAGTCAGGAAGCAGAGAGCTCTCTCGGAGGGTGCAGCGGGTCCCTTCTCCGGGTTCATCGGCTGAAACCTATGGCGAGCCCCGCTGGCCGCTTCCCACTTCAGGTGGACCCGGTTCTTTTCTCGTTTGACTACCATATAAGAGAAACCTTTATGTCGTCTGATTTCAACCCAGCAGACCTTTGAGAGAAAACGGTTTTAGTCCCGTGTGCAATTTATTGATGTGCATTATGCTTTGATATACTGGCAGATGAAACCGATGCATTGTATTTTTTAGCCGCTTTCTAGACTTCTCTGTGAGCGTAACCAATCCTTCACCCTGCCTATGGACAGCCTTCCCATGCCTGCAATAGAGCCTTTCGGGTTGGAACTCGACCAGGGTCAAGCGAGCCAAGATGTCAGTGGGAGGTGGGTGACCTCACAGGACAGGATTGCTTGGTACATACGCATCCCACTGCCAGCAGTCCTGGGATTACGTTACATTCGGGCAGCGAGGACGCATATGTGTCTTGGCCATTGGCCATGTGTTAAAAATTAAAAGACGAAGAAATGTAAAAAGCCTTGGATTTATCCTTCCTCTCCTGTTGGCATTTGAGAACAAATGATCGATTCCACCAGTTGACTTGATTGTATCAATGTTCTGAACAAGATGGGTGAACACCGAGAAATATTGCAGGCATCTACCTTTAGATCGAGAAAAAATCTTTGAGAAGGAGAGGTTATGGTCTAATTTATTGCGGATTTTTCTCTCTTCCTTTTTAGACCATTTCCTCTGGCATATTATGCATTTAGTAAACAATATATCATGAGTACACGACAATGGATCTTCCCTTACAACTTTTGGTGATTGATTTACAAAGTCTGAGCAGGTATTCTTAACACTAAAAATAGAAAAGAGAAACTACTAGGATTTGGAGGCAAGTGGGGCCCCCCCCTTAACGTCACTCAAACACTAAATTAGCAATCCCCCCACCCCCACACACTTGCACACTGTAAATGTGGCCCGATGTTGCTCAGAAAAATAGAGAAGTTACCCAATCGAAAGCAAAGAAAATAGTCCTCTTTGTGGCAGTTGGTGGCATTTTGTGACTCGCTGAAGTACACATTCTGTGGATGCGTAATAACGACCTTTGAAGCTGGCTCCCATCGCGGTGGGGGAGGAGAGAGACAGAGGACATCAGAATTACTGGTTACCCACCATAGGAGAGTAGTCTCTTATCCTACCACTGGCCTCCATCTTAGTAAAATTGTTGCCACCAAGAAAATGGTGGAATTGTGAACCAGCTCCCTTTAAGGAGTCAGGGCTTACAATTAATAAGACAGGGGTGTGCAAGAGACCACTTTGTTACACATCTCACCTAAAGCATCCATACCTTTAGGTCTGACCTGCGTGTGTTGTTGTTTTTCTAGCTCAACAACAAACACAAAAAACAACCTGGTTGTCGCCGAGTCCAAAAGATTATTCACTTATACAACTCCATCTCGCGGTGCCGCGAGTGGAGAAGGCCACAGTTACCAATTGATAACAGTCCTGTCACCGGTGAAGTGCACATGAGTGGAGCTAAGCTGTTGTCCTCAGGGACCCCGAGGGCATCGCCGAACCACCCCCCCCCCCTCACACACACACACACACAGACAGGACCTGAGTTTGTAGGCCTGCGGAAACCCCTGGAATGATGCAGAGCTGGAAGCCGGGCCCCTCAGCCTTCCTTCCACCCGGGCCAGGGCAGTGGCAGACCACCCCCCCCCCCCCCACACACACACACACACCCCCCTCCCTCCCTCCCTCCCTCCCTCACCCTCCTCCTCCCACTCCCCGGGAAGCCAGACCATACGTTTATATGCGGTTTTGGACTCGGTACAGAAACACAGCGGCTGGGATGAGAGGGATCAGGTTTTTTAACACTGAAAAAACCCACAGAAGTGCCACGGCCCGGCCTCTCCCTGACTGCCTGTCTGGTTTCCTGCAGTAAGCTACATGATATACACAGCTGGCGACACGTGAAACACATGCGCGTGGCGCGCCGCGTAGCATACATCACATCGTCAGTTCTGCCAGAAGAGGTATAGAGGAAAATGGAATAACCGTTACACAGAATGACAGTGTAAACATTTCCCTGTTGGTCATAAGCCAAACCCCAAATTCAAACGTCATAATAATTTCATTCTGGAAATATGTAGGTAACTAAATAGGCCCATCTATTAACTGAAGTTATTTTTCAATTGGTCCCTTAGCAAATGCATGTGTAAAGTCATACGCAACAGCAAGATTAATGCCCCCTAACCGATGCATGGAGTGGGGTTGAGGAAGCACTCTCTTGGGTGGGGTGCCGGGTGGCATGGAGGGGGATGGATGGCTGTGGATGGGGTTAAGCAAATGAGCAGGTCCTAATTGATACTTCACAAAGCTAGAGGACGAGTGTTTATGTTTTTCCGTCATCTCAAACGCTCTCCACCCAAGTCATCTTCACAAATTAAAGCCATGATGCACCACAAAATGTCCACCCATTACACATGCAGAAATAGGAGTATAAGAGCATGCTGGTTTCTAGTTTGCATTCCTTATGCACATCCCAAAGATCAGCCACCCAAAGAGGATTTCTAAAAGTTTTAGTTGTCCTACGATAGAAAACAAAACCCACAATTATATTACAACAAAGCATATGCATCATCTATTGTATGCTTATGAAAAGAAAGGATAATTACAAGGAGACAGTGAATAGTCCTATTACAAATGGAGATTACTGAGAGAATGTGTCAACAAGCCAAGCTGACTCACTCACTCCTTCGCCCTGTGTCAGGAGGGCAAACATAAAGAGCCACTTCATCATCTGGGTCAACTATCTATATACCAAATACAAGACTCCTTATTCTACCCGGACGATATTAGGCACCAAGGACGTTGGCTTTGCCCACAAGGAGAATATAGGTCCAACTGATTCAAGTGGATGTGGTCTATGGAGGGACTCATGGGGACTACGTTCAAACTGGTGGACATGGGTAACACGTAACCATCCGTCTACTGAAATACAATGATTACATGGGCATCACGATTTAAAAAACAACATATCAAATGTATTTCCAAGCTTCAAGTCTGGAGTATGCTATCACAATCTCCGAAGGAAATCCCGGAACTAAATAGCAAGGATGACAAAGACGATATGTAACAATCCCGGTTTGAACTAACTTGGGCTCGTTTAAACCTATTTAATCCGAGTTTCTTTCGCTTCAAGAATCGGCTAACTCTTGTTAAACATGCATTGTGCATTCACCCGGGATCCGAGTTCGTAAAAAAAAAAAACATAGCATCGCGAAACAAGGAGTAGACGAAATGGAAACGCTGCCGGTGTTGCATAGTAGCGAAGTAGCCTACTTACCGGTGGACGGTTTTGAGGAAACATTGTGGCCGCCGACTTGCGTTCGGGTTATTCGTGTCTTATCTTCTTTCTGCCTTTTGAGCGAAAGGGCTCGTTTAAAATGGAGTAGACCGTCTACTACGTTGGTGTTTCAGAGAGGCATTGGCCCGATTTCAAAAGCGGTAATGGCAAAGCTAGTCTCAGCTTGCTCATTCCTTGCTCAAGACTCCTTTGTTCTGGGCTGTCTCTCCAACCCACACTGCACTGCTCTCGACGTTAGGGGAAGAGATGCGCCTGCCGGTCTAAGACGGTCCAAGTCCTCGCAACTTCGCTCTTCGAACTGTTTTTTTTCTTGTTTTAATCGCCGATCATCAAGCTACTCGTTCCCCTTCCGCCAAGCCTTTCCAACCATTCAGAATACGGGTCAGATATGTGTGTGTTTGCTTGTGGCTTCCGAGACGGACACACCACCACCATCACATCGATGCAGCCGCAGCCTCTTTTGTTTCGCTCGTTGCCCTACACTCTTTTCACACACACAACACTCCCAATCCCTCGCTTCTCTCACCCCCCACCACCACCACCCACCAAACCCCCTCTCTCGGATCCTCGCCAGAATTTCAATGGGACATATGAGTTACTTTGGGGAGATAACCTAAAGTAGCCTTATGTTTGGTAGCCTCCTCGTTTATTAAGTCCGAATTGAGGACAACCATTTTAGCCACAGAACGTAGACCACCATGTACAACGTGATACCAATTCAGCATTGTTCTGCAAACATTTCGCATAATGTAGGGCATCCCACATTAACACATACCACTCTTCAAATAGCCTCATGATATTTGTGAAAAAAATCCTTTGTTGGTTCTCTTCCTATTTAGCATTCTAGTCTAGCTCTGATTGTTCTTATGTAATTGAAAAAAACTATATTTGTTTCCCCTCATATATTTATAAAATTCAAATTTCGCAAACAGTAGAAAAAATCTCAATACAAATAGGGCGCAGTGGAATTGTTTAATGATTGAATGAATTCTCCACGTGGGGCTCGGCTTCGGCGGTAAACACTGGTAAAAATAACCAATGAGCACTGAGAATACCCACGTGGGGTGCACTGACCGTTTGCTGATTGGTGGTGAGTCGGCAGCGCCTTACGCTGCACGTCAATCAAAGGCACCAAAGCTGCCCTGTGAAAGAGTTAACCCTGTAGGGGTACTGCTAGTGACTGAGTACAAGGAGTATAGTGGTAGCTAAATGAAAATTCGGCGGTTTTCCTTTTCTTCCCACAAACCGTCAGTGCGTTTAAAAAAATATTATATTTACCACCCCTGCATTAGATCATACTCAATATGCAAATAAATATAGATTTTGTAGAGTTCTAAAACAACCTAAGTATCAACGATAAATAGCCTTGAGAACACTTGAGAGCATTATAAAGTGCTTCAGGCCAAAACAATATGCGAAAATAATCACAATGTGAATACGAACAGTGATAATGTAATTGTGGCTGACGTCACAGTCATAATAGCCCTACCTGCAAATATGAGGTATAGTGCATTGTTTGTTACCCAGAGTAAAAACATTCTGTGGAAGAGAAGGAGAGAATTGGTGTAAAAATTGGTATTCTGGTGGTACAACCCCTTTAGCAGGGCTCATAATTAGAGGGGGGGGGGAGGGCAGAGAGAGAGAGAAAGAGAGATATTGAAAAAGCAATTTCTGACAGTGAAAATCACAACCTGCCAGGGGTGGAGTTGGAAAATATAGGTGTGTGTGCAACGCGTGTGTGTGTGTGTATGTGTGCGTGTGTGTTTGTGGTGTGTGTTAGAGAGAGAGAGAGAGACAGAGAGAGAGAGAGAGAGAGAGAGAGAGAGAGAGAGAGAGAGAGAGAGAGAGAGAGAGAGAGAGAGAGAGAGAGAGAGAGAGAGAGAGAGAGAGAGGGGGTAAGGAAGGGAGTGGGGGAGGACGTGGAGGAATATAAAGAATGAAAGACAGCAGGGGAGATGCTGAGAAAGACGAGTCAGGGGGAGTGATAGAGTGAGAGAAGGAGTGAGAGAATGGGAGAGAGAGAGTGCATGACTGATGAAAGAAAAAAAGATTGCGTGTATGTGTGTGGCTTAGGCATATATGTGTTCACCCGTGTGTGTGTGTGTGTATGTGTGTGACGTGCGTGTATGCGTGTGCATGTGTGTGCGTTTGTGTGTGTGCATGTGTGTGTGTTTGTGTGTGTGCATGCGTGTTTAGCTATGTGCTCAGCAGCACAAGTGAAAGGGAGGGAATAAAAAGAGGGGGAGACACAGGGAGGCAAACAACGCAAAGAGCGAGAGAGACGAAGCAAAAGAGAACAAGAAAGAGAGAGAGGGGGGGGGAGGGGATGTGGGTGAGAGGGAGTGAGAGAGAGAGTTTTTATTGCCATTTTCCCCATGAATTTTAATGCAGAGAACTGTTCTCACTGCTGGAATCTGGGATCACGTTTATTAGGAAAAAAAAATGCACGAAGAATGCAGTGCTTTGCAGTTTGCCCTGCACACAGGAGATGGTCCGATGTGTGCAGTCAGATGTGTGTATTTGTGAAAATATGTGTGTCTGTGTGGGTGTGTGCATGTGTCTTTGTGTGCAATTTTGCTCTGTGTATATCTGCTAATGTGCGTGTGTGTGTGTGTGTGTGTGTGTGTGTGTGTGTGTGTGTGTGTGTGTGTGTGTGTGTGTATGTACGTGTGTGAGTATGTGTGTTTGTGGGTCTGTTTCTGTCGGTGTGCATACATTAATTCATGTCAAGTGTCACTCTGTGTCTGTTTACTCTCGAAACTGGTGGCCTGTGTGTATGTGATTTTATGTGTGGGTCTGTATGGGTGTTTGCGTGTCTTTCAAACCCCTGACATGTTGAGACATCAAAGTGGACCCACGTAGGGAGAGGACACCGTTGCCTTCTGCCAAATTAAAAAGGGGTCGTAAAGAACACCAGACACAATAGTACACGCCATAGCCCATCTGCACCCACACACACATAGACACACAAACTCTGGATTCCTTTACAGTGGCTGTGAGTCATCTCAAATACCTTAACTATGATCCTTCTCCCTTTTTTTTTTTTAGAACACTAAGAATAGAATATTTCGATTAATTGGTCTCACTTCGTCGGTTCCAGACCCCTCGCATCAGATCACCACACACACAACACCAAACTGTACATGCTTAGAGCCCACATTTAGCCGCACCACATTCCATGTGATCAGAAGGTCTGTGTGTTAATGCATAATCTGTTGGATGTCCTGATAGACTGTGGTGATCTGATGTGACTGCAAACTACAAAGCACAAAGAGAATCCTTGGTTACTAAATGGTATCACCCAGGAACACGAGGAGGCTTGTGAAGTGAGGTTTTTAGGTTACCACTAAATACCCCCCCCCCCCCCCCCCAACTACCACACACACACACACACACACACACACACACACACACACACACACACACACACACACACACACACACACACACACACACACACACACACACACACACTGAATAGGGATGGGGAACGTTGGCTGATCAGTGTGGGACTGAGTGACAGGGAGACAAGGCCTCAGTGTTGTCATGTTGCACTCTCCTCCCATCCTCCCCCCTCAGTCCCCCCCCCCCCCCCCCCCCCCCCCCTTCATTCCACCTCCCTTACCCCCCCCCTCCCTCCCTCCCCCCCCCTCCTTCACCCCTCCCCCCCCCCCCCCCCCCACCCCTCATCAGACAAGCCCGGTGTCACGGCAGAGACGGCACGGTGATTTATTGGTCTTCAGTCTCCTGGGAACCCTCCCCCCTCCTCTTCACCTCCCCTCCCCCCTCCTCCAGCCCCTCCCTCCCCCTCTTCCCATCCCCCCCTCCACACTGAGCCGGCCCCCCTCCCCCTCTCAGGCCCCTCCTGCACTTCACTCCTGCTGCATGGCCCCTGGGGGGAGAGAGGGGGTAATGACCCACATCAGCAGCAGCTATGCTCACATGCACACACACACACACACACACACACACACACACACACACACACACACACACACACACACACACACACACACACACACACACACACATACACACTCGCACACGCTATACAAGCACACACACGCTATACAGGCACACACACTCACACACTACACAGGCACACACACAGATACAGACACACACACACACACACCATGCTGGCATGCACCGACACACACACACACACACAAACACACACACACACACACACACACACACACACACACACACACACACACACTATACAGGCACACATACACACACACACATCCTACAGGCACACAGAAACACTAACGCACACATGCACACACCATGCTGGCATGCACCAACCCCCACACACACACATTATACATATATATATATATATATATATATATATATATATATATAGTGCTAAATGTATATTGAGCTCTACATAGATAGAGAGTTCAATATATTATATATATACATTATATATATTTGCCCAACATAAATCGAGCTACTTATACATATATTGAGCTTTATGTATAGAGCTCGATATCAAACCACTACACATTCCACTACCTGCATTGTTTGGTTTACATACTGTTGTTAGCTTCACCTGTGGAGGAGGTTTTATCTTCTCAGTGGACCCAGTAAGATCCCCTGGGATCTCCTCCCACGTTCTACAAGCGTCCTTTCACATCCTCTGCTGTCTGCCCTAGAGACGACGATTGCCCCTCTTCTTTGACGAGTGGAGCAGATTGGTATACAGTTGCACGCTACTGCCATCCTGTGGTTTCCCCAAGCACTGCTGTCAGGTTTTCAGTCAAAAGTGTGAGGACATGCAGGCCTATAAACAAGCTGTATGGTGGTTATTTTTGTTGACACAGTGTATTATGCTAGTTAAGTGTCAAAAAATACACTATAGTCCAGAGCAGAAATTGAAAATGCGTATTAGTACGGACAGTTTACCAATTCACCCAGCTGGTTCTATGGTGTAATGGTTAGCACTCTGGACTTTGAATCCAGCGATCCGAGTTCAAATCTCGGTAGAACCTTCATATTAGTAAACGACAACTTTAAACGATTCTGTTAGGCGTCGTCTGGAGCACTGTCAAATAGCGTTTCCAACTTGATATATTATATATACCCTCGTTTAAATTGTACGAAATACTTTCGCAACGTTTGACAATCTACACACGGTCAATGGCGCATGTACACTCCCACCGATCTTAAACGATCCTTGTAATAGCCACGTATAGGTAAGGCTTTACTTGGCAGTTGTATAAAGCAAAAAATATATATATTTTTTACCGCACAGTGTCGCTAGTTCTCTAAATACATAGCAAAATTCTACATTTGGAAATAGTGAGGCTTAAGTCTATGAGCTATTGGTTGTCGGGTATTTTGTAAGAACTAAAATAATGAGCCTATTTAAATCCATATCCATCGTGGTTTCAATTTACCGATTGTTAGCCAATAGATTAACCAGGAAAAAAAAGTTTTAAAAACATTAAAAAGAAAATTATTTATTTGCTAGTTATGTGACTAATTTAAACCTTAATGTCATTGCTATCAGAAGTGAAAGGGTCAATATCAAAAGACGAACTACCAAAAACAGGCAAATGAACATGCGGAAACTCGACAGACTCCCTCCAATACATCAGTTATTCTTAGCCCTGCACTACGATGAACTAAACCTGTAACCCAACACATTTGACTGGCCATTTGTCTCTAATCGACTCTTGAGAAGTTCTTCTAAACGGGTCTAAATTCTCACATAGAACATTGATTTACTCCAACCACGCTGCGTTGTGAGTTTGGCTCCACCTCTTGACCGCATCCGCTCCGGCTCGCTCCACGTACTAAGAACGTCAGCAAATGAGTTCTAAAAAAACAACATGGTTACATTATTACATCGATCAATGTTAGCATAAGATAGGCTGGTTGTTATTCGTCTTTGGTTGTGTGTTTTGAGTCGTAGACATGTGAGTAGGTGTACTAATGGACATTTTTGGTTTTCTCACGACATCCAAGCTTTATTGAAAAACACGTGGAATTAAAAAAATTGATGTCAACCTAATGTTTTAAATCCACATCATACTGGTCTGCGTACCATCTACCCGGGTAGGGCCCCTAATATAACACAGCTCCCTCCAATATAAACAGGACTACACAAAAATACAACCATTATCAAAACACCTGGAGCCAAAAGAACTGGCCAAATATTTCGTGTACTTGCAAGGGACACAGTTTATCCCTAATAAAGAGGATAAAAGGTTTACGGTTAAATGTTTTGGCGATGGTTCTTTTTTTTCTTTTTTATTACACCTAAGGTCTCAAATGACGTATACAGGCCACGTGCCACCTCGTGTCTCATGCTATGGAAGGATGTCTGTGTGTTCACCTATGTGGCCTTAAAGGCGTGATTCTATTCCACGGTGACATCACCGCCCCCCCCCACACCTTTCGGCCGTTTCCTTTGCAGGGGTCCTGTCACTCAGCGCCCCCGGTGGCCGACCTCAGTTATGCAGAACGTTTGTTTACATTAGCCAGTGCTATTATTCCTCCGGGGCCGGCTTTGTGCCCTCCAGTTTAAATCTATAAAGCCAGGCATGGCTTATGGGAGGGAAGGAGGGTCACAGACCCCCCTGGAGGACCTGACAAGAACTCTGTGTGTGTGTGTAAACATATAAAATGTATAAATCCCTCGTCGGGGTCATTTGGTGGTGGGATTCAGGGGGGAATGGCTAGCAGCCAGATGACAAGGCCGGTGCTCCACCGGCCTCTCTCTCTCTCTCTCTCTCTCTCTCTCTCTCTCTCTCTCTCTCTCTCTCTCTCTCTCTCTCTCTCTCTCTCTCTCTCTCTCTGTCTCTCTCTGTCTCTCTCCGTCTCTGCCCCCCCCCCCCCCCCCCCCCTCTCTCTCCAGGGAAGAAGTGCAGTATTGTCAAGTCATGACCTCCACAGCGGCAGCAGCGGCAGTGCCAGGAGCCATCGGCTGCGGAAGTGAATCAATCCAAGGCTGGAATCGCGCAAGCATCCCCTCTACTCCATGATGTTGTTTTCTGTATCCACACACTAGCAGCCATCTTCTCCTTCCAATTGAATGAACCTACATGAGTTAATCACTTTGAATGTAACCAGGAGGCATTAGCTTTTTTTGCCCTTCTCCCATTTGGGCACAATGAGGGCTGCATGTGACTGAACCGCTTTATGCGAGCGCAGCATAAAGACGCACTGTGAGGCAAAGGGCATGACACCAGAACCCCGGGGCGAGGTTCCGCTCAGACTACCAGGACCTCGGCCTCGGCCCTCCAGGCTTTCGTGTGACAAAACATTGACTTTCTTCTCTTCTCCTTTCCTGTCGGCCACATTCTTCCCACAGCTCAGCACATCTTTTGATTAACATCTGTCAGCAAAGCCAAATGTCAACAAAATTGAAACGTCCATGAGGGAGAACGCGACGGATGCATACCGATGAGAAATGGGGTGGGAGGGGAGGGGGGGGGGGGGGGGGGGGGGGGGGGGGGGGGGGGGGGGCAAACACACAACAAATATATGTATTTTAGCACATGAGGGTAACAATTAAAACAGTCCATTCATAAAGATTGCAGTCTTGTTACATTAATTATGGAGTAGCATATTCATGCTGTTATTCCAAATGTATCATTGCTAGGACAAGGTTGATGAACTTGCATTAATTATTGGTGGGATAGAAGGGGGTGTACAGCGGTAATTAATGTGTCTCGGCGCCGTAGCCGTATAATTGGCAATGTAGGCCGCCAACAAAAAGACGAAGCTGTCTATAATAGGAAGAGCGAAATAGTATTCACTGGCTGCTCATTTTGTGCAGGCATTTAATTGCTGGAATACACTGCCAAGCTAAAAATGTCTTCGCTGGCCACCGGCATGAGAAACCCATGAGGGAGAGAGCATAACACCTTTCAGTGCACGCTGTGGGCCCACTGGTCACGAAATCCTCATTCATGACATACTGCAGCAAGGACTGTGTTACCTTTGCCCATAGCCCTTATTATATCTCCAAACCTGTCGGAGTTGCATCAAATCTCATAGGACTTATAGCTTTTATAAAACCATAGGCACGATTTTTTCTTCCCTCTATGAGATTCTCCACGATAGACAAACAAAACTCAACCTAGATTCTGAAATAGATTTTCTTTCTGTAATGACCGTTCATGGAGAAATCAATATGTCAAGGGAGATTGCCTTGCAATTTGACGGCTGACACTATACAGTCTTACCCGTTTTGTCCTTTGACCATTTTTAGATCAATAAAAACGGTTCTTCTGCACCGATGCCAATGAAACTGCTATTTTCTAGGCCACAGTGCCAATAACTGTGTATTGCTGTGGTGTAGGTGTATATATATGTGTGAGTGTGTGTGATTGTTAGTGTTTGTGAGTGGGCTACTTTCTTTGTGTTTGTGTGTATGTATATTCTTGTGTTTAAGCGTGATTTGTTTCTGTGTGTGCTTGTGTTGGTGTGAGTTTGTTTACGTGTGTGTGTGTGTGTGTGCGTGTTTGTATTTGTGTGTGTAGGTGTGAGTTTGTTTATGTGGGTATGTGTGTAACACTTGTAGACATTCTCAACCGCTCATCGCTGAATGCAAAGCAACAGAGCTAAAAACAGAGTTCATCTGACGCAGAAGCCACAAAATAACATGTTACACAGAGCAGACTGGGAGACAATGTGGACCCAGCAGCATCCCTCTTAGTTCCAGCATTCTGCCATGTTCCTCTACGAAAACCACATCCCTCTGACAGTCAGATCCTCACACACAGTCAACGCCTACTGGGAGACAGGCCAGAGCGGGACGTCTATATATGCTTGTTGTCATCTCCTTAAATGCAGTATTCTGCGGTGCATCTCAAAAATACCAGATTCTGCCGTCTCTTTCCCGCCACCACCGCCATTGAGGTTGTTGTTTTTTTTTTCAAACCACTTTTTTAGACGTGGCTTGTTCCTGGTCCCAGTGGGGTTTAGCAGAATGCCACGGCTGCCACAGAAACCATGGATTTGCATGGTCTCACGAGACTGGCGTCGTTTCTGTTTGTGGCGTGGGATTTACAACCCGTCATGTCGGTTTTGATGGACGTCATGTTGCACTTTCTTGTATTTTTGAGTTTCAATAAGGCCTTCCAAAGTACTTCAACCATCTTCTTATCAATGCATTTTTGCAAAGGAAGTTACATCCCACTTTTGTATTTGTGGGGGGCAGCTGATCGCTTCTTTACCACATCACACACAGGAAAATGTGTGTGAAAATGAATTGCCCAGTTACCGTAAAGAACTTTTAAAACCGACTGAAGACACATCACAAACCACTGAAGAACATAATTCAACATGATTGAAACAGACTTAAGATGGACTTGCACCACCTCCTGAGCTAATTCCACTGTATACATCGGCACGCCCTCTGCACTCTCTCAGTGCCATGGCTCCGGTACATTCCCTCAGTCAACAAATCCCCCTCCATAACAGGTTGAAGAAGCACATTCAGTTGAAATCTTTCAATCAAGACTGAAAACCTTTATTGAATTCATTCCAGCTTACCCTGGATCTTAGAACTCAGTCGAGTCCATTACCTTTTCAAACATCCCTTTAACCTTTTTTTTTTTTTTTCCTGATCTGTTTAATTTGCTTGCTGAGACTTTAGTACTGCTTCTTTTTTTCCCTGGTAAAGTGTATTTGGACCACGTTGCATGCTGATACTGCACTTTCTAATGGATTGATTAAACGATAATTCGGAGTGGAGCAAAGTAAATGTTAAGAATTGGAACTAAATACCCCACAAGACAAACCGAGCAGTTCAATGTGTTCCATTTTATATTCGTTTAGACCCAGGAGAGAGCAAAGCAGTAATATATTCAGTCTCAGAATGACTAATAGTGTTTTAAACCCGGAATGACAATGTTTTCTCACCATACCCACCAATAAAACCCCATAGGTTTCTTGTTTGTGTGGATAGAGCCCCGTGTTTGTTTTGGTTTGGGCGTTCCAGTTCCATAACTCCCCGCTCCCTGGTCGCCGGTGCTGGGGATGGCGACCTAGGGACGGGAGCTGGGATGGGAGGGAACTCTTACTAAAACCCCTCCTACCAGATCCCCGCCACTTGCTTTTAATTAGCGGCAGAGGGATCCGCCGGGCACTGCTTACTTACAGAGGACTTTTAATAGCCGAAGAGAGCCATAGCATGAATCAAACGCCTTGCTGCCCGAGCTGAAACGGTATAACTCAGCACTCAATCATAAATCAAGTCTTCAGCCCGGCTTTATGGGGTGTTGCAGTGCGCCAAGGATTATGTCCTGTTTTCCCTAATGGGTGAATCCCTTTTCCTCTTGTTTTATTTTTTTCCTTTGGTTTGGAATCTGCTGCCCCAGGGTGTTGTGGTGGTACTGGCCCATAGGCCCTAACTGTGTACGCACTGGTAATCTGTCACACTCCATCAAGAATCATATAAACACACTTTTACATCGTGGCAATTAAATGAACGCGTGGTAATTCATCTCCTCCAAATTAAATGCACGCAGCACCTTCCCTGCCTGCACTCTCTGGTCTATCTAGCTGCAGTATTTTTCTAATCAAACACAATACTGGTTAAAGCAAATGGTAAAAAAACAACAACATTTGGCCGGAAGTTTATATCAAAGACATCGGTCTTATGGGAGACAGGCCATCTTTTAGCAGAGTGATTGTGGTGTTATAGGGAGGGCACAGACTTGATCCCGTGATTAACAGGTCGGCCTATAAAAAGTAAATTTATCCAGGAACGAGCTCATCATCATGAAGCTACTGTTTAAAGCAACTTCATTAACAGCCTTTAATAATGAATGTTTAAGTGTAGGCCACTGTATAGTTGCATAGATTGTAGGCAATGCTCATTCAACGTATTTATTTCCAGTACCATTTCCCTTTTTCCTTTTTGTTTGCTTTAAATAAGATTTATTGATAATTTCAAACATAAATTCACAATTAAATCATATGATTGACGTTCCAATCATGTGTGATGAGAGGAATTTCTCCCACCTCCACCTGCTTTGGTTACCTTCACAATGGGTTGGGATATCTGATGCTATGGTCCCTGTGGTCACATGTTGGCATGCTGTATCTGACATCTGTATGTCATGTTTTACATCCTAGACCAGGGAGCAACCTAAAAGAGATGAACTATAGGGCCAAACTGAAGTGTTTCATCTTCTCAGACTTCTGGTTGAATTTATGACTTAGTGTGTGTGTGTGTGTGTGTGTGTGTGTGTGTGTGTGTGTGTGTGTGTGTGTGTGTGTGTGTGTGTGTGTGTGTGTGTGTGTGTGTGTGTGTGTGTGTGTGTGTACTGAATAAATGTCAGTTCACAGGCAGACAGTTACAGGCACAAGAACATCTTAAAGGCACAACACATAAGTAGCAAAACTCCCAATGAAATGACAATAGTTCATAGTCATCATAACCAGCGTCTCACATTTCACCTTGGAGATGCGATTATATCGTGTGCTTCCAGTGGTTCTGTATGTAGAGTAACACATCACAGCCCCCCGTGGGAGCGGGTTGCCTCCTCAGGGGGTCCGCTCACAACCGAGGTAGACTCTAGGCCTAGGGACCCCCTCCACCTCCTCTAGAGACACAGACGGCAACCAACACAACCAGAAACGCCTAAAGAAATAGAGATTTGACTGTACAGTCTGTCTTTATTTAAATGTATTTCTTATCAGCCATTTATAGAAAGACATACAAAAAGGTAAAAACACACAAAAAATAAAACACTATTTTATACAAAGTGAAAAAAATAAAATGGTAAGCCGATGCCTATCCTAAGGCACTAATATACAAAGCAGGGAAATATACATTTTAAATACATGGAGCCACATTACCTCTAATAATGTTCAGGGGAATTTTTCTTTTGTACTCCTCAAGAGGGAAACCATTGTGCTGGTCTTCGCTTTAATCTCGGGCTACTGGCGCGGATTTAAGAATGCAAAGTGAGGGCCAGGGGGGTGGGTGGGGGGGTGGGTGTTGGGGTGCCCCACCCAACGCCATTCAGAAAAACAGCACCAGGTGCGCCTCATTGCCGGGGCTGAAGCCCTGCAGAGGTCCCTAGGGGATGGTGACTCAACAAGAACAGTGTGGGGGGGGGGGCAAACAATGTCTTTCAGGGGGCCACACAATCACTACAAGGTGGGAGATTTAACTTCTGGGTACCCCCTCCCCACCACATTTCCCTTCCCTCCTAATCCAACCTCCACACGCCTCTCCACCTATCCCTAACCGTTGGTTTTCGGTCCGGTCTGATACATAGCGGGGCCCTTGCGGTACCATACAAGGACATGGATGCGGGGCCGGCCCCCTTAATCGCAAATTAACCCCATCTATCAGCGGCCGGGAAAGGGAAGAGAAAGAGAGAACCCAGGAAGAATCTTTGAAGTGGAAGTTAGGGGCGGGGGAGGGCGGGTGTTTGGCTGCCAGCCCACGGTTTGCTGTGGAGGCCTTCCTCATTACAAGCCTCTCAAAAGCCCTGCCAAGGCATCTGGATCACGTTTGGCCCCGGGAATTGGATACCTTTGTGTGGCAAACCCAGAAAGGCACCAGTTTGAGACGCCTTCTTGATTTATTGAGGGCATCGGTGCGTTCCCCGTGTGCGGGAAATGAAAGCTAGGCAACGAGTGAAACAAAAACATACTCGCGTGTGTGCGTGTGTGTGTGTGTGTGTGTGTGTGTGTGTGTGTGTGTGTGTGTGTGTGTGTGTGTGTGTGTGTGTGTGTGTGTGTGTGTGTGTGTGTGTGTGTGTGTGTGTGTGTGTGTGTACAAGCATCCTTCATTCAATGTGAACATATCTCAGGGTGATGGATTGAGTGTCTGTGGCTCATAGTGGCAAGCAGAGGGGCTGCACAATGACCTTGAACAGCGCTGGCATAAAGACATTTTTAAGATTTCTTCGTCAGACTAGATTAAGTATTTATTTGAGTTTTAATTAATTATATACCATTTTCAAAACAGCCCTCTTAAATGCCTGTTCAGTTCCCTAACCTTTACGGTCAAATGAAACACACAGAAATTCCAACAATAAAATGTGATATTAGAAAAAGGTCAAATATCCAAATGCTTTCATGCCAGTGATTGTTCGCAATCTTGTAGTGGTATTTTTTACTGTTAAACATCTAAATCTACCTCATCCGCAGTCCACTTCACACAGGTGAATTACAATTCAATAAAAGCCTTGGTAAAAGGAAAAGGACTGCTTCCCGTTAAGGGCAAAGCCAGTTTTACGAAGACAATATGGAATTCTAAGTATGTATAAAAAAGTATGAAAAGTTTTTAAATCAAGAACAGGCAGGTTCTCATATGAGAACAGTCACTTTATAATGCTTTTGGAAGCGTTATTCTAAAATCTTTGGTAACACATAATCAAACAATGAATGACATCATCAATCGATGGATTCTGTATATCATCGGCTGTTGTCAAGAGTGCATACCTATCAAACATGCTGAAAATAAAACTAAAGTTATCCCATTCTCCAAGTGTGTAAGACCATCTTAAGGTGCGCTAAAATGCGACACAACAAAAACCTACCAAAACTTCCAAAACTATTATTTTCCTTCACTCTGCAGACATATAAAGTTTTCTATACAAAAACATAGTTTAAAAAGTCAAACGTAAAGCAATTATATATATATATATATATATATATATATATATATATATATATATATATATATATATATATATATATACTTCATCATTAACATGATGCCTGTAATAAACATTATATTATACTCCAATCTCCTTAGAGGAGAAGGGGCGTCATCATGGTGCTTTTAGAGGGGGCTTAAGGTACCCCTCAGTCGGTCCAGTGGTTAGAGAGCTTGGCGGGGGGGGGGTTAGGGTTACAGGGGCGGGCGGGGGGTGGGGGGCGTTGTTGCAGCCTGTCAATCCACATGCTTGGCCGATGGCGTCATTCATAAAAAATATATAAAAGGAGGTACGTTACATCGGCCGCTGCATTCTTATTGAACCTTGAGGCGGGGAACACCTTGTAAAACCCAGGGTGTCTGAGCACACGCAGAGGCCTTTGGTCAACACCTACTAAAACACACACACACAAACACTAACACACACACACACACACTCACAAACAAACACACCCGCAAACAATAGAGGGAATAAAGTCCATCAACTGGATTCCATACTCTCTCTCTCGCTCTCTCTCTCTGTCTCTGGTGTGGTGTCGGAGGGGCCGCCCGACCACAGCCAGGGGTCTGCGGAGGGACCCCGCGGGGCCTGGGGCCGGGCTCACACCGAGCCGGGGGTGTGTTGGAGGTGGTGGTTGTAATGGTTGTTGCTCTCGCCGTCCACCAGCTGCAGGCTGGGCTTCCTCTCGGGCTCCTCGCTCTCCAGGGCGTCGGGGTCGGCCGCGCAGCGCGGGGGACGCTTCTTGAAGAAGTCCGACACGAAGCGAACCTGTGGGGGAGAGGAAGAGGAAGAAAGAGAGGGAGGAGAAAGAGAGGGAGAAGAATTAGAAGAAGGAGAAGCAGAAGGAAGAGAGGGAGGAGAAAGAGAGGGAGAAGAATTAGAAGAAGGAGAAGGAGGAGAAGGAAGAGAGGGAGAAGAATAATAAGAAGGAGAAGAAGGAGAAGAGGGGAGAGAAGAAGAAGGAGAAGAAGAAGGAAGAGAGGGAGAAGAATAAGAAGAAGGAGAAGGAAGAGAGGGAGAAGAAGAAGAAGAAGGAGAAGGAAGAGAGGGAGAAGAATAATAAGAAGGAGAAGGAAGAGAGGGAGAAGAAGAAGAAGAAGAAGAAGAAGAAGAAGAAGAAGAAGAAGAAGAAGAAGAAGAAGAAGAAGAAGAAGAAGAAGGAAGAGAGGGAGAAGAAGAAGAAGGAAGAGAGGGAGAAGAAGAAGAAGGAAGAGAGGGAGAAGAAGAAGAAGAAGAAGAAGAAGAAGGAGAAGGAAGAGAGGGAGAAGAAGAAGAAGAAGAAGAAGGAGAAGGAAGAGAGGGAGAAGAAGAAGAAGGAATAGAGGGAGAAAAAGAAGAAGAAGGAGAAGGAAGAGAAGGAGAAGAGGGGAGAGAAGAAGAAGGGGAAGAAGAAGAAGATGAGGGAGGAGAACAAGATCAAGAAGAAGGAGAAGGAGAAGAATGAGGAGAGGGAGGAGGAGGAGCAGAGAGGAGAGCAGTCAGTCAGGTTCTGGGATGTCTTTTCTACTCCAAGTGATGGAAGCGTGATGGATGAAAAAAATCGGAGAAGAGGCGGGGTCGGAAAATGTGATTGCACACTTCTATGGTGCTGTGGCCCACAGCTGTTATATGTCATGTGGAGTATGTGGACCAGACACGCACGCACACGCACGCACACACACACCTTGAGGAACACACAGAGAGCAGCAGACCTCCTCCAGCCCCAAGAGGCATTAAAACACCTCGCTTTAATTGCGAAAGAGCCAAAGACACACACACACACACACACACACACACACACACACACACACACACACACACACACACACACACACACACACACGTCAGCAGAATGGCCCATCGCCTGGAGAATCTTTCCATGCAAGTGTGTGGTTCCACATCAGCTCGTCAAACCTCTCAGTCCCAGCCTACATATTTTCCCTCTGTACGGAGGACCTCCAACTCTGGTCCAGCATGAGCCTTGACAAGCCTCACATGCTGACGTTCCCTCAGGTTGTTGTGTACAAGGTCTATCGGAGAGGGGTGAAGAAGCCCCACAGAAGACTGAGCGATGAGGGATGGAAACATTCATTGGCAGAGGAGAGCTCTGAGGTAAATGTCTCCTCTGGTTAAGGACTAAACCTAATAGAGGGCGGTAACAGAAGCTCGTCTGGGCGAAAATAAGAAACATTCTGCGGTTCCACACAGTTTGTTTCACTTTCAAAATGAAGAGGCTTCGGACCTCAAAACCGATTGACTTTGCGATTCTCACAAAGCTCATTTTCTTCCGCGGCAGGGGAAACAAAACACAGCTCTTCCATGTTCACATTTCCCCGGGCCAATCCAATAAAACAAAACTCATTCTATAAAACCATAAAACATGTTTTCGAGCGTTTCACCCATTGAGATGAGATCAGTGTTG
>NC_044059.1:24169412-24216912 GCF_902167405.1 Gadus morhua | reverse complement strand
AAGGCATTTTTTCGGCTTGGTAAGCTAGGGACACCGAGGCCACCAGAAAATGGAGGCTTTGTGTCTGGAAGAGAGTAAACAAAAGCGCTCTATAACCTAAACACATAACTGCTTACTGACTCCTAGTAACCTTGCCTGGAAGGAGCAGTGAGACATAATGAGGCATTGAGAAAGCCACAACAAGACAAGGGCCCTCTCTTTAAACAGTGTGTTGTTGACTGTCGAGAAATGCCCCAATCCTCGTGATGGGGGGTGTATCAAATTCAATTCGAATCGAGTCTGTGTTATAAGCAATGCGATATGATAATTGAGCTCATGTGACAATCATAAGTTGTCTTGGGAACAGGCTGTCCTGCAGTTTGGATTCAGTCCATACTGGGAGGGCGGACGAGGCTGTGTGCCCTGCTTCCAACTCCCAAACAGAAAACAAAAACCCTGAAAAACGGCCTCTTATCAACAAAGACGGAGGAGTGCATTTCATCGGCCAATCGGATCACATTTGTCCCCCTTTTCCCTCCCTCCCTGACGACGCTGCCTTGTGAAGGTCAACAGCTGAACAACACCTGTCCTCTCTAAAACAGTCTCTCACCACTTACCGACCGGAATCAGCACGCAACCTGGGTGCAGGTGCAGCAGCCTTCTCAGTGTATAGACATCCACATTAAGAGCCTAGTTCTTTCCATTACCCCCTTCATTCCTTACACACACAAACACAAATTACAAATCCTGTGGCAGGATATGGAGACTCAGACAACCACTGACATCCTGTCTGAGAGGACCTCAGGGAGATCACTCGTGTGGCGTTTGGAAAGCAGCACTCGTTCGCGTCTCCAGCATCCTGCCTTCTGTCAGACGCCAGCAAGGGACTAGCAGACCAGCAGAAAGTCAAGAATCGGGCGTAGCCATCTCTACGTGAGGAAATCTTTCTAAGGCCTTTTTTGTTAATATACTCTCCAGAATAATATTACCATTCCATTTAATAGATTATCAGTCATTACTGGTCCTCCACAACATCACCATACAGTTGGATCATCACAATAAGTAGACATCAGAAGTCGTTTTCCTTGTGGGAAGAAACCCATTTGGAAAATGGGTGGTTCAGAAGTGATGGCTCATTACACAAGTGCAGTCAAAACATGGAAGGGCTATTCACCCAATCAGAATGCAGCACTGCAAAGATGTAATCTCATGCGTTAGCGTGAACACGGCCAGTAATCTTTCCATTTAGAAAATTCCAATTTGTATCCGCCCAAGCCTCAAGGCTGAATGTTTGATACACATTATTAGAAATTTCAGACTTGATTTGCGTGTCCGCATTCTGAAACACTAACGTTATTTGAAGGCTAAATATAATCATCATGTAATTTACATGTCGAAGGGGGAAGGAGGGGAGAGTGGGCTTGGGAGCTACATGGATCGTTGTCATTACAGCTGCGAGAGAGGGTCACACTGAACACACACACACACACAAACACACACACACAGTTTCCATATGACGTCACTAAATACGAACTCTTCATAGAATGAAATGTTGACTTTTTGCATGCAAAAAAAAAAAGAGTGGAAATGCAAACAACATTTATTTTATTTGAGCCTCTATTCAAAACGAGTTCCCTTTAGGGTGGGTGTGGCACGGTTGACTCAACATGGTAACCCTAGCAGCTTGTATTGAAGTTTAAGCCCTGGTCTGGACAAAATCAGGGTACTAATCACTTTTAAAACTCCAAAACTGCCATATAAACTTATTTAAAAAAAAAACAACAATTAATTTTACCTTTGCAACCAAGAGGTGACTGACCTCAGCTCTTATGAAGCTTTTAACACTTTCCACAAGGACCATTAATAA
This sequence comes from Gadus morhua, assembly GCF_902167405.1. Lineage (NCBI taxonomy): Eukaryota > Metazoa > Chordata > Actinopteri > Gadiformes > Gadidae > Gadus > Gadus morhua. Next base: position 24,215,066 of record NC_044059.1, on the reverse strand, counting down.
CGGCAGGGGGAATGGAAGGAAGGGGGTAGGGGGGGGGGAGGAGACTGAAGAGTGCCAGCAGCTAATGAAGAAATGTGCTGCTTTCTTCAATCAATCATCACTTCCAAGAGAGTTCATGGGGGAAAAAAGTGTTTTAAAAGAAAATGTTAAGGGAGCAATACTGGGTATTTATCGGTTATTCATTTTCCCCTTCTTTAACAAACTCAAAAGGTACTCTGGTCTTCAGAGTGTCGCCAGATCTCCGAGAGACCGATCCGTTGGGCGGGAGTACCGCACGGCCCAACCCGGCCTCAAGAAGCAGGGACAGGGTTTACCTCCGGGTTCACCGACGACCATTGATTGGGCTGCGTGTTGGACTTAGTACTGTTTGAACGGTTCTTCCTTGTTTGTACGAAAAACAAGGAAAACAAACGCTGGCAGTCAGGCAAAGTCCCTACGAGATGCAGACACCTGGGTCGTTACCGTAAGCTAGAACACATCCAACGAGACAAGCCACACAGATGCAAACATACACACACACACACACACACACACACACACACACACACACACACACACACACACACACACACACACACACACACACACACACACACACACACACACACACACACACACACAGTCCAAAAGAGGGTCGAAAATAGACCTAAAACCAGACAGTGCTTGGTCTCGGGGATGCCACCAGACCCGCCACAGGCCCGCTGCGGACCTCCAAAGCCTCCTCCCTAGAGACACACCTGTGTGTTCGCCTTCAGCCGAACCCCGGAAGAAACCCGAGACCCCACGGCCGCCGGCCCAGGCTCTTTCTCTCCCCCCACCCTCGTCTGTCTCTCTTGAGAAAGAGAAGGAAGCAAGGAGAGGAGGAGGGAAGGAGGGCGGCTAGAGGAAGCGCCGGGGCACGGGAACACCTGCCATCACAGTGGGAGGAAACGCCACCCGCCAGAGGAATGCCGGGTAATCTCCCCCTGCCAGTCCCACAGCTCTCCCCCTGAAAGCCCCCCGTTTGAAGTTACAGGATGCAGAGACCATGGGCTTTCCTTCTCCGATGAACAACCCCCAAAACCCCCCAACCCCGCCCTCCATGATGCTTTTCACCTCACTCCAATGAGTTGAAATGCTTCTAATCATCAGACCTGCGGTGTGACTCGCACACAGACACACACACACACACACACACACACACGCACACGTACACACACATACAAGTCGAGGAAGAACTCCGTAAATGACAGCCTGCAGGATAATTTTTTATTATTTACAAGAGTGCCAAATAAAGATGCATCCAATGGCGACGGGGCTGTTTTCACTACAGGGAGAGAGATGCCGTGTTCAGCGAAAATGACAGATTCACCTTGATGCAAGCCAAGTCTACATCATTCTCTCTGCTTGACAGAGGAGTTGTTGGCTTTGTCCTGCCCCCCCCCCCCCCCCCCCCCCCCCCCCCAACCGTTTATCTTATGCCACAGCTAATCTGTGTCCTCCATTGTGTACTTATCGGTACACAGCCCCCCGCGCCTTTCCCCGGCCCCTCCTACTTTCAATCTGTCATTTCCAGAGATCACGGCATCTCTCTCGCTGTGGTGAATACAGCGCCATTGTTCGGGAGGCAGCTTTATTTAGCCGTCTTGTGAATAATTACACAAGACCGTCTGAAACCACATGCACACCAGTTTCAGGCTTTTCACATCCGCCTTCTCTCCCTCTCTATCTCTCTCTGTATTTGTCTCTCCTTTTTTTTCCCCTCATAAAATCACGGATGGATTGTCCTTCTTTCAGGTGACCTTCTCATCAGTGTCAAGGTCAGAGCCCGGACCAATCAGGGAGACATTACGGGGCACAGTGCCGCCGTTAACTGGACGCTCGTGCGCTTCCCTAATCACCATCACACCTACTTAAGGGGGTTCCTCTGCTTGGACCTGGAGGTCCGAATATGTGGAGGCCTGACTACTGAGCCTTAGATTGCAAAAACAGCCACAGGGTTTTCGATAAGTCGTACTTTCGGTGCAGGTCTGTTCTGTGTTTTTCAAGCGTGAAAATTGTGGGCCTTTTATTTTGTACATTTTTTATGCATTCGAGACAGTGATCTTCTATTGGAATCAACATTTACTTTCCAAGTGGGTTTGTCGAATGGGGGATCGTATTCTATTGCGTTGTGCGTCTGTACCTCTCTTTGACTTCCTGAAAGTGCTCAGTCAGTGCTAGTCGTCTAACGTTTCCTTCATCTGGTCTCTCCCTGGTTACTGCTAAGCTCTCTATATTTTCCTTTCAATCCAATTGATAAAGTATCTCTCTTTATAAAGTGCATCTCTCGCCAATCACACACACACACACACACACACACACACACACACACACACACACACACACACGAGAAGGGATACCAATTGACTGTTCGGTTACCACACATCCAGGAACTGATCTCATTAAAAACAAAAAGACCAACCAGTAGTTCCACCTTTCTCTCTCCATCCCTCTCCCTCTCTCACTCTCTCTGTCTCTCTCCCCTGGACTGACTAATGTGGAAGGTATGTGCTGATCCTACAACCTTCCGCTGGCAGCGGCCTCTGGAATTCTAATTCAGACGAGGAAACGCCCAGCCCGGCCGGTCACACCAAATCCCACCAGCACCGGCACCAGCGCTGCCGCCACCCCTGCCGCTGAGGCTCATTCTCTGGGTTTAATCCCCACTGTTTGGCTCCCTCCATCATTCACGCATGCTGGGCACCTAACAGGGACGAAAGGGAAGGCAAAGAGGCAGAGAGGGAGGCAAATTGGACGGATCAAAAGCAGCTAAACCTGGTTCAGCAATCAAAGCCGGTTCTTTTATTTTTTTGCTCTTTAGAAAGGGTGGCTAGGAGAGGATCAAAGGGAACGGACCACACAGGTTTTGGTCTAGACGGCAAACGCATTTAGAACGGGGGAGATCCAAATAGCACGGCTCATACGCCACAAGTCATAAAAGGACGTTCGTGCTCCCTCATAACATAGGGTTGTCTATAGAATGTGCGAGGGAATGGTTACAGAAAAATATGCCAATATAATCAAAAGGCCAGCAAACCAAACAAAAGAGTCCCCCCAACCCACCAATAAAATGTTATTCTTGAGAAATATGTTAAGGGGACATGTGTATGTTTGCTCAAAGCCTTTGGGTTTCCATGACGAAGCTTTGCTGGGATCCAGTGTTTCTGTCCGTGTGTGCGGGGCCCTTTCTCTGAGAACTCATGACAAGCGACCCTCTCAGCACAAAAAGTCCCCGCACACAAAGTCTCCCAGGAGACCCGCTGACACACAAAACACAAAACAAACGCTGCCGCTGTCTGAGCTAGAGGATTCCAAAGTCAATGGAGCGATGACTTCATGTGACATTTGGCAGGGGGAAATGAGAAGGAGAATAACAAGATCAAGAATAAAATAAAAAAATCTGGGGGAAAAAAACACGCCACTTGGGGAATGTTTAGGGAATCGGCTCCATTGTCCAAACAGTTTTGGTGAGAAACAGGATGTTTGGATGAAGTTCATGTTGATCAATTGAGAACCGATAAGACAAGAGCCCAGTTATGAGGCAGAACCAGCTGGACCAAGGAGCACCACTCATGTTAAACGCTTTTCAAAGTTTCAGGGGCAAAAGCTATGCTCCCTTGCTTTTATTACAAGTTAACAGTTAATAGAGTGAGTGAACAGGTAGCAAGTCAACTCGAAGAAACACATTTTAAATGCGCCCATGATAATGACAAAGTGATCAATCGAGATAAGAAGGAACAACCTCATGGTGGCCATCTTTATTTCGAGAACGAACACGAGTGGTCTATTTTTAAAAGATCGTCTGATGATGATGACGATTAGGATTTATCTTTAGCGTGGCTGTGGAACCTCAACATCCTCTGACAAGTCTGACTCACCGGTAACTCACGGTAACACTCTGGTAATCATCCACTACCATTCAGGTATCTCAATCCATAACATGTGCAGGCTCACTCATGAGTGATTGTGCTAAAGAACAGATCTATAAGAGACTTGACAAAAACAGGTTTAACATAAAGAGTGTGTGTATGAGATAGGTTGGGCGTTAAGTGGAGCATATATTAAAGAAGGGTATGTACGTATGTGTTCATAAGTATACATGTGTGTGTTTGTGTATGTGTGCGTATGAGTCATGTACCCATGCCTTGCCTTGAGGCCCTTAGTCAAACACACACACCTAACAGCTCATTGGTGTTTAGATGGCCTTCAGCATCACACAATGCTTCTGCCAACAAGTGCTCAGGTTGCTGCATGCTCCGAGAAAAATTTGCCTACTGTATAGGCAGAGGTCATGCACTTATGCGGTAGCTAGACTCATTCGGCAAGGGAGATGGTTACCCAGACCTGTCCCTCTGTGCGCACACACGCACACACACACACACACACACACACACACACGCAATCGCCTTCTCTGTCTGTGATTTACATAGCACATAGACGGAGGAGGAGGAGGAGGAGGAGGGGTAGGGGCAGACAGAACCGAAGACAGAATATTGGAGGGAGGAATGAATATGGAGGTATATCAACAAAACATCTTTCAAGAAGGAAACACTGGAGAAGAGAGATTCAAGGCGTATCATATATCTGGCTTGATGGATCGCACAGATGTCTAACTAGTATAAATAAGAACTATTATTTAGAAAACTCAACCTTATGCGGAAGAGATCAATGAACTATTAAACGGATTCAGGTTCAACACTGTTAAATATTGCCTTTAATCTATTTTAGCATTTGAATGGTAAAAATTACTGTTATATACCTTCTTCCCAAAGTGCCAGACCCAGAAAAGGGGTTTTATTTGATTCCCCGTCGTTCTTTTAAAAGCATGTCAACAACAGATGCACCTCCTACTTTATAAATTTGCCTAACCGAATCCCAAATTGATAGACAAGGTAGAACGAGGGAGATGACAGCTTGGTTGCCATGGGGGAAGGGGGGCAGGTTTTAAGGTATTAGCCGAAGGAACATGTAGCTAATTTAAGTCAACATCTTTTAGAGACGTAATTTTGCACGACGAGCCTTTAATTGTTTGCTCGTCTAGGAGTGTTCTCCATTGTGGTGTTGTAGACTCGCCTCCACAGGGTTTTCCACTGTTCGGCCCACCTGCCTTTGCCTCATTAAGAATAGCCTGGCAGCTGGACTTTGGTCCAGGACCGGACCGGTGTGACTAAGACAGAACAGGTTTTTTCATCCACATAGATTATAATTGAATAGCCATGATGTGGCTGAACAAATCATGATTGGGCGAGGGGAGGTGAAAGAGAGGGAAACATAAAGAGCATTACAGAGTGAAGTTTAATGAATGTCAAGCATTGTAAAAAGGTCTTCATGGGAGGAATTAGTCAGGTAATTTAAGTAGCTAAGCAAATTCATCTCAAAAAGGTTAACTTAACTCACTTCTTAACCGTTCCCATATTGTCCTAAATAAAAGTTTTCAAAGGCGACCTCTTGCAAAGCCATGTTGAGTGAATGAAAAGCATTCTGAAAAAAAGCATGCTGAAAAAAAAAGTATATTTCCTTTTTTTTTACTTTTAAATACAAATTTCCTAGCCAAGTTGTTAGGGTAATTACAGGACACGCCAATTTATAATTGCAAGACGACTTGGGGATGGGGAAACTGTCATGCTCGCTCATGCCTTACATGAGCAACAATAAGCAGGTAGCATCAATGCAAAATCCAACAGCAGATTCAGCTCCTTAAAATCCAGGGGAGGGAGATTGCTGGTTAAGATGCATGAACTAAATTTGGAGACACACACACACACACACACACACACACGCACACGCACGCGCACACACACACACACACACACACACGCACACGCACACACACTGATGGGGAGCTGCATGACTAAAGCAGAACCGAAACCACCCACCAACCGAGGATATTCAACACTACCACATTATTGGCAGCGCTTGTGTATGTCCTAAAAGAGTTCTAAACAGTCCCCCCTCCTTCCCCGAGCAAACATTTGACTGCTGTGTCTATAATAGGCAAGTTGCACTAGTTTTGGAAAATATGAGCCAGTCATTTTAGAAACATTTCTTGCACATTTCTCAGGTAGACCACACACACACACACACACACACACACACACACACACACACACACACACACTTGGAGAGGTAATGACAAAATATTGAGGAAAGTATAGGAGAAGCATATCAATTTCTAAACAAACATTCAGCTTCCTTGAGTCATAGAAAACCAATATTATTCTGCAGTGTTTGCTGAACAATAGGGGAGCCCCGGCGGTCACATGAAATAAGAATGAACGGCTTGCATTTCTGGTCACATAAAGTAAGAATGAACGGCTTGCGTTTCTGGTCACATAAAATAAGAATGAACGGCTTGTTTCTATAGTCCAAAAAAACTCAGTGGCATTATTTGATGTGTGCATTTGTGGCATGCATGGTGATAAATGTAGTGCATTGAAAAATGCTGGTTTTAAACTTAGGCTTTAAATGAGGCCTAACATTTGTACTGTTCTTCTCTTTTTAAGCAAGCTATGAAATTACTATTAGATCAGGAAAGGTGAGGTTTTATAACATCTGAATCCAAGGGTCAATTTGTGTGTCATGCAATTTAATGAGTCGCAGATATTTTAATGATGTGGCATACAACCATGAGCCATATCATGCACACATGTCATGTGTGCATTTGATAATAAATGATATTAGCAAAGCGCATGCAATAAGTACTATGAAAAGCAACAATTAGGCCACATTAAAGGACACAGTACTACTTGACAACATTTTGTTCTGCTGATATACAGTTGACGTGTAGGATACAGTGAGCAGACAACTTACCAACAACCACGCACAGCACGTCTATCACAACGTACACTTTCTTTTTCCGTAATTCCTTCATTTTCTTTCCGTTTACTAATTCAGGATTTAGGGGGAAATACTGAAAAACCAGGCTACTAATTCAGAAAAATTTCCGATGACATGAATTGCGTTAGGTGGATTCGTTCGTCCTATAGTAAAAAGCCAGCAGCAGGCTTTGAATACAAACTGGCAACCTGTAGTACGAGTTCTTCCGGGATCGTCTTCCCAACTACCTGTAGTGCCACTGACAACATAGGTAGAACTTTAAAGTCAAGATCGGTTCAATAAAAACATGTTCAAACAAAAGCCGGCCGAATGTCTTTAGGGATATGAACCGTCGGCACGCAAATTGGGAGTTCACGGCTGGAAGTCGTGCACAGAGATCCTTCGTTTTCACAGCATTCCTGGCGTACAAGTATCCAATATAACCCTCTCTCTCTCTCTCTCCCCAAACAACACACCCCGCTGCAATGATCCCTCCTCCTCCTCCTCAATCCCGACTTCCTCGTCAGCTCGTCTGGCTCCTCTGTGTCTATCTGCACATGATGCCCACTTCTATGACTATACACAATAAATTATGACGGTACCACACACTGCTTCAAATATATGTATCTTTAGCACAACTGCTCACAGCCTGGAGTAGACTCCAATCAATCGATCTATCTGCACCTCATTAAGTTATATAATGGCTGTAGACCTATATAGATCTGTGATATATGAAAGAATGCTATTTTTCATGCAAATTATCTATCCTATCAATCCTCCCTCTGATCCTTTTTTATCAGACAAATGCATAACATAACCTTTAAAATGAAGATGTTTATCACTGTTGTGTACAGATGAAGAGATCATTTTCTGCCCTCTCCTGGGCGAAGCAAGAACTGCTTCAAAACCGCGTGCAAGTGTGTGATATCACCCTTTCTCTATAATGAAAACGTAGTTTTAACATAATCATTTCCATCTCCCTTGACGGCTTATAATAACCATGAATGTGCATCACTATTATAAAATAATTTGCGGATATGCTTATCGTTGTCAATACTAAATATCCTAACACAACATTGTATTCAAAATATACACATGTATTCCATCAATGAAAAATAAACAACATAGAGGTTTTTCACTTTATATCTGTACGTTCCCTTTGAACTCATTGCTATTCAAATGAGAGCTTGAGATGTATGAGGACCTACATAACGGCCAGAGGCTTTAACAGCAGCGAGGCGCTCCTTCCTCCACATGCTTCCTCCTCACGAGGAGCGTTGAAGAGTCGACGCATGGATGTTGGTTCAAGCCCCCGGAGGTACGTTTTTCCTGCCAGTTTCTAGAGGTGTGAAGATCCAGGAGGTAACACTGCTTTTGGAAGGGTCCGACTCTGGTATCTGGGCCGGTATTCGGCCACACACACACACACACACACACACACACACACACACACACACACACACACACACACACACACACACACACACACACACACACACACACACACACACACACACACAGTGGCCGATCTATAACATTTCAATATTAAATGTTGATATTTAATATTGGCTGAACGTTAATTGCCTCAAATGTGCGACTGTTGAATCAAACCCAGGGCATTGCATCTATAAAGAGACAACCCTCCTCCGTACGCCCCCCATCACCGCACAGTCCCTGTGCGTGTTGGGCTGCCTAGCTCACATGGGGGGCAGTCGGCCTCAGTTTGCCGTCGGAGGTGCAGCAGCGGACCCTTGTTGATGTGCAGCAGCAGCAGGCCGGGGCTTTCGGCCTCAGACACTCCACGATGGACCGCCTGCTGCATTCGGAGAACGGCTGGGGAGACACGAGGCAGCAGTGACTCCTCTGATACAACAGGATAACAACTCAACTGAAGCTTTTAAAGACGGAGAGAAAACCTTGGCTAACGCAACGCATCTCAAAGGGAAACAGGATATTAGGACGAGACTGGATGAATATAGGAGCAGTTAATGACCAATGGACTTTGACTGAAGACGCATATTCATATTTTTGAATTGAGGACATCCACGTCTGGTACCGCCATCGCTAAGCGCTAGCAAAGGCCGTTCAGCAAAGTCACAACTTTTCCCGGTTTTGGGACCTCAGTGGTGGAACGAGCTCCCTGCCGCTCTCAGGACCGCAGAGTCGCTCACTATCTTCCGAAAAAGACTCAAGACTCACCTGTTCAGAGTCCACCTCGACTCTGCATAGCCACCCTCCCCCTTCTGGCTACCATTGTACACTGTATTGTGTTGTGTTGTATTGTATTATAGTACTTAACTGTGTAGCAACTGCAGTAGCTGCTATCATTGCTGTAACACGGGGAATTGGTTAGCCTAGCGATTGTTGTACTTGCACTTGGTTCTATAAACATCCTTCCTGCTTCTGACCAGCTGTCTCCTTATTGCATTTTGGCAGATGAGGCATTTGTCTTGAAGGAACACCTCATGAAGCCATAACTGAACAACAGGCCAGATTAACATCTGAAAACAGGCCCAACCTGGAGGACATTGTTGTGGCTGGCTGTTCTCTACAGGAATTCCTGCAGACCAATACATGTTGGGAAGTTCTGACCATGGAGACGTCAACGATAACGAAACTGCAGCGTTGGCCATACCCTCATGGTAGTTATATTCAACCCTGCTTCTAAGAAGTGTAACATGGACATGTGACTACGTCTGCTTCCAGAGTCCAGACGCAACACCACTCGTACTCCCTTCACAGACAGTATGTTTGGTGTCAACCACCAATGTTGGTCTCCCAGGCTGTAGGTTAGTCGTCCGCATTGCATCACAGTCTGGTGGCAACCACTCTGTGGTTGAAATCTTAGAGAACAGGACCTGCCACATCCACTCATGAATTATACCACTTCTTTAAAAAGACCATCACTGAAATGGAGCCTTCTTTTTTTGGCTCCACAGCCAGACAAGGTGTTTTTTTTACTTCAAATAAAATCATTTTTTTTATTTTAAAAAACTATTTATTAACTGGGATAAGGGGTGCTGCAGTTGGACTGGTCCGCACTGGGATAATTACAAGGGGTGCTGCAGTTGGACCGGTCCGCACTGGGATAATTACAAGGGGTGCTGGAGTCGGGCTGGTCCACACTGGAATAAGGGGTGCTGCAGTTAGACTAACCCACACTGGGATAAGGGGTGCTGCACAGGGCTGCCACTCTTGGGGTCCTAACGCAGTGAGCTAACTGTGTTAGTCCTGGTCATCAGGGGCTGGGCAGCAACAGCAGACACAGCAGTAGATGATGGCTTCCGGCATGCTCTTAAACAACCTCTTTACGAGGCCTCGCTTGTTCATGTTTTTTTGGGTGACCTCTGAAAATGACAAAAACGAAATAAGTTGATGAAGCGTAAAACACAGAGCCGAAAAAGGCTTCTGGCTTCTGACAAACCTATCGGGATGTCTGCTACACCTGGCTGTCCCGCATCAGTCTCCATGGCAACCACACAGGAAGTGGTAGGCGCGGATGAAGTGCTTCTCAAACAATGATCAAGAAGAAATAGTGTAAAAAGATTGCAATTTAATCAACCAATCCACCAATCTTGATTTAAGGACCATGAAATGGTGCATGAGCCGCAGAAAACGAGCCTACCTGTGTATTTCAGCTGTGGCAGTGTTTTCCTCAATCCTCGATTCCTCAGCTGACTCATTCAGATCACACAGAGACTCAAGTGTGGGAGTAAACCTGCAAATCAAAGTTAAGTAAATCAGTAAATCACCAAAATTATCAAGTTTACCATTGTTTATTGCCACAGTGTAATACTCATTCATACATACATGTTATTGATTATTAATTGTAATTGTATCATCATAACGTCAATACAGATAGGCCTAAATGGTGAGACTTTAATATTTCAAAATCATTACTATAGTTGTACTGGTTCAAGTCAATTGTACCCAACAGAATAGGAGCTCCAGAAGGCTGGCCTACCTGACTATCTCAGAGTCCAAGGATAAGTTGTATATGTCTCTAATTTCTCCTTCAGAGAAGCTCCTGTCGAAATGAATGTTGAACGCAGTACATAAGGACTCAAGTCATTAGTTGATCAAGGAAGCAGTGGAGAGTGAATGGCCCAAGTACCCTTTGCCGCTGTCGGTGGGGTCGACTGTGTCCTCCCCGTCCACACTGCCCTCAGGGCAGTAGCTCTTGGGGGGGTCCACAGTGGACACAGGGTTGCTTCTGTCTTGGGGCTCCACACTTGGCCCAGGGCTGCTGCTGTTGGGGAGGTCCACACTGGAGACAGGAGTGCTGTTGTCCGGGGGGCCCACACTGGACACGGGAGTGCTGGTGTCAGGGGGGCCACACTGGACACAGGAGTGCTTCCGTCGAGGGGGGTCCACACTGGACACTGGGCTGCTGGTGTCGAGGTGGTCCACAGTGGGCTCAAGGCTGCCGCCGTTGGACTGGTTTTCTCTCCCCAGGCTGATGAAGGGATGCTCCAGCAGTGCACGTGGTGTGATGCGCTGGTTGGCATCCAGCCGGAGCATCCTCTTCATCAGGTCAGTGAAGCTGGGCGGAACGGGTCCGCCTAGAACAGTTCCTAGCTTTTGGCGAAAAAGTGAAATGATTCGGATCATTGGAAACGACACGGCCACTTCATTAACGTCCACAACGCTAATGGATCAACACCTACTTCGACCATCCCCTCCAGCGAGCTGATTAGGAACCGTCTGGTCCGGGGCGGCCTGAGACTTTCCCTCTCCTCATATTGCCGTGCTGACTGAAAAAGAGTCCCTGTTAAAGCTATATTATAGGGACCCATGAAGACAGTTAGACAGGCTGACAGACAGACACGTATAGTGATACCTTGAGTCTCCAGATCGATCCTTTGTTGAAAAACAAATGGGTTTTCATGCCGCGGTCGAGCATTTCAACAGGGAGGTTCCCATTGGTCTCCAGGATATATCGCAGCTGAAGCACAACAGAATGCCCCCTTCAGTTATCAATCAACTATAGAACTAAATGCATCATATTCTACAATGGATAATTGTATACATATTATAGAATATCCAATATTCAATGATCCCCACAGAGTCAGGCTTGCAGTTTGAACTTTTTCTTTGTGTAAAAGGTGTTTTGGTACATTTACTTTGAAACTCTCTTATACTATTACCGACCATATCGTACTCCATGTTGCCGGGATAAATTGGGAAGCCAATGAACAGTTCTGCCACCACACAGCCTAGGGACCACATATCCACCATGCCTGTAAACGGGAGCCCGAGTATGACCTCTGGTGATCTGAAATAAGTTAAAGATAAAAAGGTGGAGTAACCATTGTAATCAGTAGCCGATAAGAACCAGGTCAGGATTGCTGTCAGTTACTCACCTGTAAAACATGGTCTGGATCTCCAAGCCAATTTTTGCCTTGGACACGTGATAGGATATGCCAAAGTCAATGAGCTTCACTCTAGTGTCCTGTTCTGTCAACATTATGTTTTCTGGCTTCAGGTCTGCATGAATGATCCCGATTGTGCCCAGGTATTGCAGGGCTCTAGCCAGCTGAAAAAACAATAAAACATCATTATTTTATGACCATTAATGTAGACTATGTTTCCATTTCTGTTGATCTAATTCTTCTAGTAATGTAATGCTGTCAACATTTTATTTTATTTGGTTCAGTTCTAAAAGGACCAAAGCGTAAGCGTGGATGAATCATTCCAATATCCTTAACAGAATCTGACACACGCATGATACACCGTTTATTTTTTGGAAAATAATGCATTCTGTTTACAGAGCAAGAGTATATTTTCAAATAAAATGGTCAATGTTTTTGAGGTTTCCAACCACACCTGTTGCAGGATGATCTTGATCTGCATCAGAGGCAGAATGTGGTGCTCTGTCTGCTGGGTCAAGTCTCTGAGACTTCTGTCCAGGAGCTCGAACTCCAGACAGATACGGGGACCATGTCTGAAGACACCCATCCATCGCACAATCCCACACTCATCTGGGTCCAGAACTTGGAGGCGCTCTAATATGGCGATCTGAGGATAAACAGCAGGTTAAAAAGATATTTCCGATTGTGAAATAGCATTTATTTATTTAAACTTTTTTTTTTAATAACAAATATGTGACATCATATCATTACAACATATGTTAAAACAAATATGTCAATTATTATAGGCATATATATTTTCTATATTAAAATAACAAGATATTCATGTGTCTTTTATACCTCTTGCTTAGCCGACGCAATCATGAACCGGTCGTTTATCATGATTTTAACGGCCACCCTTTCATTGGTGGCCGTTTTGACGCATCTGACCACCTGGCCAAAGCTTCCTTCCCCTATTATCTCTTCCACCAGGTAGGAGGACGATAAGGAGGAGATCAGGCCTCCTTTGAACACACCTGGGATAAGAGGAAGCCTATATTGACTAGACCTCGACAAACAAAGATTTGTTGGTAGCCTATTTGTTCATAAAAAAAACAACGGTTAACTAACTAGCTAGCTAGTTATTTTTTTATTGTGGCCTACGTCCTTCCGCTAACATTGGAGCCAATGGGTGTTTCAATCCCGTTTACAATTTCCTATTGAATATGAAAGCATTTCCTATTTTATATGAAAGCACGATCTCGGGCTTCACTTTGGCCATATGTGTCTCAACAACGCCACCATCAGTTTTGAGAAAGACACGCATCTAATAATGTGATGAGAGCTCAGTTTAACTTGCGGCATCTAGAAAACGTTCTGAAACATAAGCCAACAAGCTGTCGATAACTTCATTTACAACTGAGCTCGTATCGAAATTTTAACTTGTTAGGCCTCTTTCTCTCAACAGACGGGGGCAATGTTGAGCCGCCGACTCGAGGCGCCCATACCGTGGCGCGCAAATCAATACCGTAAGTTGTACAAAGAGCTCACCTTCCATGTCGCTTCACCGTCCTAATCAACACCAATTAATCAATATTAGAAATGTAAAAACTCTCTCTCTCGCCACAAAAAGCTACTCTCTCTAATACACTCCAATGTCGCAATGCCTGATATTGTACATTAGTTGAAATGAAAACCATTATTACGTCATCATTTAGAACTGAAACATGTTGGTTGGTTGCTATACGTTATTCGGAACGTTTGGGTAACGGGGAGAGAAAAATCAAAAGCTCCACTTAATAATTAAACTGCTCTAGGGCCCATCATTGCATGGTGTTTTCATGCAAAACACAAAAATTTGAAATATATAAGAGAAATGTATGCGGACACACATGAACCAAAGGTGTATAATTGGACAATAACAATGTGAAGCAACCCTTTTTTTCTCGTGTGAAAATTCTGTTGTCTGTTGAAGAACAATAAGATTTGTTGCACAGCACTCCCTTAGTGCCTTACCCCCCCCCCCTTCAGAGCCTCCCCCCCCACACTTTAGAGCCTTGCCCCACCAGCCGCCCCCCCACTTTAGAGCCTCCCCCCCCCCCAGCTGCCCCCCCACTTTAGAGCCTCCCCCCCCACTTTAGAGCCTCCCCCCCCAGCTGCCCCAATAACTTATGTCCTTTAAAAAAAGGACAGAATTCCCACACCAGAAAAAAGGTGTTGCTCAAAGAGTCTTCCCAAAAGGTTTATGCATTTCCAAACGTCGAGCCTCAATCCCTTTTACCAAACGCAAATCCTCTTAGGCAACATGGACAATAAATCACGAAATGTGATTAGTGTGAAACAGACAGATAAGCAAGGAGGACTCCAAAGACAAGGGGAAAATATTACGAGAGCCCGAATTCACAATGCTTCTTTGTTTTTTTTTGCTTTCACCTTATCATCACGTCGAGGCAATTACAGCTCTGATGGCCAATCAATGTGTCCCCCGCGTGGCCCCTAATCAGGCAGAGGAACGCAGCTCGCCTGATGAGATAATGGTGACAGTTGATCTGCAGCGGAGAACGCTGCCAGCGACCCCCTCCACCAACCCCTCACCAGAGCACACTGATGAATCGTCTGATGAAGACGGTGTCCAAACTAACAACACCAATCAATAATACTAATTCTGAACACATGTTTGCTTTTCAATGGTAGATGCTACATGCTCGAAAGCATTTTTTTTTAAACTTGGTTTAAAAAACTTGGTTGCATTTAACTTGGATGCGGATTCATGTAAAATAAATATTAAACTATATTCTTATTAAATATGAATAGGAAATATAATAGAAAATATTCATACATTGAAAAAAATATTTCACAAATGGAGTCTCTTCCTTTTGTAAGATAGACACCATACAGCAAGATTCAACAAGAAAGCGATAGGAAATGGAGGAACTATCAAATTCTTCAGTCTTGTTGTTATTGAGATGACATGCTCTGTCCTGTCACATCATGTGACGTTTCAAAATGTCATGTGGCGGTCACATGTGTGGGAGGACAGTGGATGATTCCCAAGGAGAGGACTAAGGCAAAATGAGTGTCTTATAACATGTTGGGAACCGAAGACTAGGATAAAATAATAAACAATTCTCTCCACCATCCGATAGTGAAACATTTCCCATGTAGAGTGAACAGACTCAACCCAACCCTTGATTGTATATAGAGTTATAGAGTATACCACAAAGGAGCTGGATAGCTCTTTAATTATAAGCTATGCAATGATACTGATTAGATCATATTGGATTATATTATAAGTCCTTCCATTTAAATACCTAAAATTAATCTTTTATTAGCTGGATTGAGATTCTTTCCTCTGAACGTAATGTGAAGAATTCCATCGCTAAGGGTTCGAGTAGGACTATATCCTCTGTCTCTTTCTGTAACAGTGAAGGCCATCTATACCTGTGATTTTGTGCATTAATAACAGTAAATTATTTGTTAGAAGTCTGCCTACTGTCGCCATGTTGTGTTAGTGTGTGTGTGTGTGTGTGTGTGTGTGTGTGTGTGTGTGTGTGTGTGTGTGTGTGTGTGTGTGTGTGTGTGTGTGTGTGTGTGTGTGTGTGTGTGTGTGCGCACACTAGTAGTCTTGTCCTGTCTCTGACATTAGATGGTGGACATGGTGAAGACATGGCGCAGCTCAAGAGGCAGACTCCCAGACTGAGGTACTTTCACCAGTGGGCCACTAGAGGGCACTGAAGAACCACAGCAGACACAGAGGCATAGCACCACAAGAGGAAGCTAGAGGTACTTTGAATAGCTCGAGAATATGATGAAACAAAAGCATGTGTACACATGACGCGTGTACAAACCGCAAAGTCAGAATGGTATTGCCCAAGAGTGAGGTATCCTTGACTGCCTGCCCTTAAACTTCCCTTCATCCTAACGGGAAATATTTAAATGGCCAAGATGCTGTGGCCTACAATTTTCAGTTGTTGCAATACTGACTTCTTCTCAATAGGGAACGTGAAGATACGTCACGCTAAAGATCCTAAAGATTCACAGCACTAGGCCCCATCCTTCATACAGGCACACACAGCCCCTTGTTACTCAGTGGTCAATCAACCACCTCAGGGGGCCTGGTGCCTCGGGGCGGCTGATTGGTGGGACAGGTAACAGGTGGGCAGCCCCCCCCCCCCCCCCCCCCCCCCCCATTGGCGCTAGCCGGGGTGCTGATCCAACAGCTGGGGGGGGGTGCAGGGTGTGTTGCAGGTCCCTGGGCATCAACGGCTCATCAATGGCCTCAAAAGGACCGCACACTAACCGCCAGCCCCTTCTCTCTTCTCTATGCCCACTCAGGATGACCTTGGGGTATTGCTATTCCGTTGTTATTTGTAGTATTTCTCATCTGGGATCAATAATATATCAATGTTTTTGAGAGCAGAGCCTTTGTCTGATATAGAATGGCCGTATATAGAGGCTCTAGCAAAGCTTGAAAAATAATATGTTTGCTGGGGAGTTCATTTTAACAGAGCCACAGCATCCTCTATAGGACAACAGGAATATTCGAATGTATATTTCATATGGGAAAGGAGATATAGGCAAATTTCTGCCCTAAAAAAAAGCTATGTTTATCTAGAGAGGAAAAAAAGTGACTTCAATTCTGAATGTCGATTTTAATAGTTCCTTTTTTCTTTTATGTACAAAATATAATAATTATAAACCAATAAACAACAGAGGTACAATATATAAATTGCTTAAAAAGACAAAAAGGCAGTGTACTGTGGTGATACCGTTCCCCCTTTTCTGTTTTCACTATCAGAATCTTCCGCCAGTTAACAATGCAAACACAAAGACAAATGTTGACCTCTCACTGGGTTGGACCAAAAAGCAAACGGCAGCCATGTTTGTTTGTTTGTTGTTTGTGTGAACCCAGAATAAGGAAATAAATAGAAAGGGCTATGGAGGCTTGATGCCACTGAATTTGTGTCTTTAACAACAATTTGAAAAACAATAATTCCTTTTGGTTTGTAGTAGAGGCTAGAACATGTGTTTGTTTTTTACATGTGATAATCTTGCCATTCGTTCAGTCTAGCCTGGTCCACGAATCTAAACCTCCAGGAAGCGATATGCACTTATTTTGTCATGATGTTCCCGTCTGCTTTTTATTCCTGATTGTAAAGTGTATTATTTTTCAACCGGGGGACAGTAAAACAGATTATCAGCTGTTCAGCCAATGAGATTTTAACAAGTGGCTGTAGACACTTGTTGAACGGAGTAATTTTTGGGCCGGTTGCGAGATTAATTGTTAGATTCGTCCAATAGGAATCCAATATGACTTCATATCCAGCGTGACCATACAGAGCAAAGTAACCAATGCATTGCTAACAAGTGCATGGACTGGCTATTGTTGAGATAAAATAAGCTCTTTTTAAATGTTAATTAATCGTTGCCCTAAACGCAATGTCACAAGAATAAACGGAGCAAAGGGTTCATTTAAAAACGTTGGTATAGCCAAGTACCAGCAACGTTGTGTCAAGGACACTAGACTGCTTGATAAAAAAAAAAGGAAGATAAAAAAGGAGTAAAAAGCAGTAAAGAAAGGAAAGCAATTGATCTAAACTGGGTAAGAGGCCACTTTCGGTGATGCTTCATCGACTTCATAACTTTAGCTTCACTATACATTCACACAGGCATCAACCTGTCGTCCAATTGGCTTATTGAATTTTGAAGAGGTTGAGTATAAACACATAGTACCCGACTGATCACTTAGGCGATAAGAATTTAAATTTTTGTACTTAGCGTATAATCATATATATTTATATAAAAAAAGTTGTGGTCAACATTTGCTATGATGTTCTAACCAGTTGGTGGACGGTGATCAACTTTGTTCATTATGCTTGCCGACAGTGAGTACACACTATTCTGTTCACCATCCCAGTACCTGCAGTCAAAACGTCCAGCCAGTGAAGAGCAGTAAACTAATGTAGTCTCCAATAGCAGCCCAAAGTTACTGATTGACAGGTCCGTCCACTAATGGGTGGACGGGGGAAGGCTGGTCAATGTGCTTCTGTTCTTAGTTCAGTTCATAGGGAGCAAGAATTACCTCCCAGGACTCGGGGAGTGGGACACTCTTTCACCCCAGACATCGGACAGTTCAGAGTGGACAATGCCCCTCCTGTCTTGAACAAAATATACAAAAGAAAATTTAAGAAAAAACTCAAGATCAGTTCTCCATACAACCTCAGGAAGAAGTTCTCCGTCTGCCCTTGGTTTGACTGGGATCCATTTCCGCCCCTTCACTGGACGATTCACAGGCCTATGAAACTGCTGGAGGTCCTACAGTCTGTGGTGAAGGGTGGTGCTGTGGCCGGTGCAGGTGGGTCTGCATGGAGCTGGCCTAAGTCCCTGCCTGCAGCCCCTGGATCGGGCCATTATCACGGTCTGTGTGGGGGGGGGGGGGGGGGGGGGGAGGGGATGCCCTCTGGACTGGGACGACCCAGAAGCTCAGTGCTCTTTGGAAAGGGGGGTACAGTGGAACGCTTGGGGTGTTGGTAGGTTGGGGTGTCGAACACAGCCGCCGCCTGGGCCAGAACCCATGGGGTGATCCGTGGATGGAAGAGGAGAGTAGGGGGGAGAAGGGATGGCTGAGGAGATTCCGAGGACGGCCGTCCATCACAAGGAGCCCCGACTCACCGCCTGGCAACGAGACACAAAGACACAGTCTGTAAAACAATCTCTGCACCTTGGCGGGGTATGTTTACAGAAAGAAATACAATCCAGACATCTGGATTAAAAAAATGAAGATCAACATTAGCTGCCAGAGTGCACATTTTAAGAAGTGCAACAGACACCAATACTATAAAATAAATTCTTTCGAGGATCGTTTTGGGCAAAGCTGCTTGTTGGCATTTGAATAAGTATGCTACACTAAGCTTGTTTCCAAGTCAAACTGAAAAAAAAAACTATAAAAAACGCTTATGTAATTGCAAACGGTTGTAAAGGGATTTACACAGAAAACGAGTTTGTTGGGACTTTCAGTGTGATTCAGGCCCTAAAAAAGATATTGAGAAGCAGCAAGATGATTCTTCTACCAACCCCCATTGAGGCTTAATAGGAACCATTAACACTTCTCCAAGCACTTAGTGTTGAACTCTCAGTAGCTTTGGTGAGATGCAGAACCAGAACTTCAGTTCATAAGGAGAATTATGGATCGGAGGTTGAATATCTGATGACTTATGGGTAATGTACATCTCCACATTTCCATCAGCTTAATTGGCCTGTGTCCTTGCACTGGAAATTCCAGGTATGTTTGTTAATTGCCTCTGAATAATTAAGCAGGGGCATTTATCCAATGTGCCGGATCTTAATAATCATTAATGCAGGTAGGGGTGAGGTACTTTGCATTGTGGTACTACTACACTATTATGATTGTTACATTACAATGTAAATCATGGGACTGGCTTTAAGGCTGATGATAGGAAACTGTTGTGGCTTTAATTGCAGAGATATTTATCTTAATTCTTCTTCATAAAATATAAGGAATCTGTTCTTTATATTACTCTTGCACATGTTAATCTGTGAATACAAACAATGTCATTTTTATTTTTGTTTTGTTGTAACTTTGTCTTTTTTAAATGTAAGTATTTTTTGTTTGATTGTCGGCTGCCGTGACAACAAAACATCCCCATGGGAAGAATAAAGTGAGAATCGCTCCGTCTACAAGGGGGCTCATGGTGATCTCCATTTTGTTTCCCTCCCCTTCCTCAGCCGTGTGGGTTACCTGCGCCTGCGTTCTGGGGCCGAGCTCACGACTTTAACAGAAAGCGAGGAGTTCTTCTGCGCCTCGGGCGACCCTCCTCCTCTACAGCCACACATGAACACACGCGCACACACACACACACACACACACAAAATGGGAACATTTAGAATGCTTTAAAATCATTATAAAATGAGGCAAAAACCAAAAGACTTCCAAACACATGTACTCTGACAGGGAACCTCCACATACACCCATGGATTCTGGAGTGGGCATGGCCAGCGTTTCACAGAGTGTAAGGACTTGTATGGAGATGATGTGGTTGTGAAATGCTATGCAAACATATTCAGGTCAGGAGAGAGATCACCCTGATGGCGCCTGAACACAGGAGGCAACGCCACTTTTTGACTAGCTAATGCAGTGGCGGTCACCTCAACCCACGAAATTAAGCTAAAACTAATCTCGGAATATTTTTTTTCTTTTTTTTCCAAAGACGAAACTGAAATGAAACATTCCTAAAGTGCACCAGGATAAGGGTCACCCGGTCATTGTGATTTGGCGGTTGTAGAGATAAGAGGTTAAGTTGACACTCCTTTGGATTATTGGAGTAAGGTTGACACTTTAGTTCATATCTAATTAATACACATTAATAGTGTACAAGTAAACCCACGTCAGTGCTTCATGAGAAACCAAACTCTAAGCTGTGGCTCATCTCAGGAAACACGTTGCTAAACTGTTACTCTACTTGTTGCAGTTGTTATTGTTGTTGTTAGTGGTGGGAATACGTTATCTCCTCCATTGAACGGTGCTAAGGTCAAGTGGTCGGGTGCATCACAGAAATGGGGTTTGCAGCTCAGTGCTCTGCCTTGTCCATTCGAGATGCTTGTGCAAAAAAGTCTGCCAAGTTGAGTCTGGCATGAATTACAGTGACACAACTGAAAGCTAAAAATACACCATTGGTTGGAGTAAAATTAAGAAATAGCTTGATTTTATAATTAACCATAAAGGAACACTATACAAACATAATCTATTGATTGAACAGCTCCTACATTTTCTGCTCACACACATATGCATGAATCAATAAATGATAAAGGTCAAAGTAATATATTATAGTCAATACAGGACATAGTGCCTAAAGCCTTGCCTGTAACACCTATAAAGACCCACTGGGCCATTCCTACCAAAAAAATACATTTGTTTTCCCCAACCTATTACCAAGAATTCTGGTATACATTACATATCTGCATTGGCATCAAAGCATTTATCCAATCACGTTTCTCAAGGCGCAGCTCTACCATAAGCACTTTCCAACTTTTTGAAAACCCATGTCACGCCCCGGCCTCCGGTTTTATGCGGACGCTTCTTGAAAGACGTTCTAAAAATGCCGTCTGACTTCCGTTTGTTAGAGCCTCTAAGTGCAATGGAAAACACTTAAATGCTGCAATACTGCAATCAATCTTTCTAAACACCATGTCACACTTTACATCTGAAACACATTAGGGTTCGTCCTTGGCTGATCCCCCTCAAACTCTTTACTTGTGCTGAAGAGGGGCTGAGGACCCTACCTGGTTTGTCGGGGCGTTGTGCCGTCGACGGGGCGAGGTTCATCCTCTGTGCTCTGAGGGGTTTGTGGGAGGAAGCTTTGGCGTTACCGTGGCTCTCTAGCGGCCTGAGGTCCTCGTACTGATCCGCATCCTCCCTGTGAGAACGACATGGGGTGGGGAGCAGGACCAGCTTGTAACATTACTTTATAGATAACAATTTGAAAGCGATTTACAGGCATACTCGGAGGGCAGATGGAGGACAAAAATTGAATTAACGGAACAAAAGTTGCCGTTAATTAAAAAAAAGAGCAGTGCGTTATAGATAATCATAAAGAAAAGGTATTCTTTAATCATAGTTATGAAAGTCAAGTGCATAATAGTTAGGCACTTGAGTAGAAAACGAGGCACACTAACCGCAACACAAGTGCTACAAATGAGGAAGTTGGTTTACGAGGCCGACCAATAAATTAAAAAACTCTGGTCGTTACGTCCTACAGTTCATCGTTATATTATGAACAAACTAATTGACCTAGAGGATCAATTTGGTCTGGGTTGAAGCTTGGTCATTCATCAACTTGCAAAAATCCCCTCAAAGAAAACACAAAACCAAAAAAGTTATGGATTTGTTTCAGCAAAACTATGGTAGTTAAAAGCGTCAAGTAGGCCAATATATTAGTCAACCAGACAGGAAAACCAAAATAAATTTAGAAACAGAAGAACAGTTATTCCACCGTCTAACCACCAGACCTCAGCAGAAAACAGTTCTCTAAACCAGCAGTAATGGCTGCTCCGATCATAAAAACCACCCTGACGTCAGATACTCAGAATGGGAGTGACTGGTCGTCATTTGATATGACTATAGACTGACGACTCAAAGACCAATCTGGTCTCAGATGTGTAGAATTTGCTGAATTAAAATGCACAATATAGTTTATAATCCCCAATATAAGAGGACAGTGATATCTACACTGTTTCAAGACAAATTCTCAGAAGAAGTCCAGACTGATTGTTCAGACTGATGTGTCCCGTCATAAAAAATGCTGGTGACTTATAAAAAGGTAAAAAAATGTTAAGTGTAATTGATTCACTATTGGTTTCTGATGAATTCACTCCACTGAGTGTACTATATACACTGTGTTTCATAAAATAAAAAAGGTGTCCTTCTGGTCGAATAGCAAAAATTGAAATTACCAACGTTGATGCCTTTTTTTTTCCCATTGCATGTTTCCTAGACGGGGTCGTTGAAGTGAACCCAGATTCTGTCGGTCTGGTGTGCAGCGTGACTCACATGTTCCCGGACTGCAGGGTGAACTTCCTGCGGCCCATCTTGGGGGCCGGTTGTGTGAAGCACTCGTGGCGTTCAGACTTCTTCCACAGGTAGTAGTACTGCACACACTCCCCCACCGAGCGTGTCCGTACCTGCGGCAGAAGAAAGGAACAAAAAAAACGAGAATTCAGCCACCAAACCAGTCTCTAATGAAGTTTATGGTAAGGTGGTGACATTTTTACATTTAGGGCCTTTAGCAGATGCATTTATCCAAAGCGACTTACAATAAGCACACATTTTTCAGAAGAAAGTAAAACAATATATCGCTGGTGCTACAGTAAAGGATGTTCATAGAACAAAGTGTCAAGCACTTACAATTATTAGGCTAACCCATTCCTCGTATACAAAAAAGACAGCTAGGATAAGATAATACACAATGCTAAGTACTATTTTTAAGTGCAAGGACGTACAACATACAATAAATGCGTACATTAGGTGCCATACATGATGACATACTAGCACCACAGGTCAGATTCCAGACACAACATCCACCTCGTAGGTTCTGAACACAGTCTCAGAAACAAAAACGTTGAGTTCTCGGGGCATATGTTCCACCATGGGTTAATGTTTGCGTATTTTAGATTGGTGCAGCCTCCAGCCCATATTCTAGTTCACCAAACTGCTGAACAGGACAGGAGATTAAAATCAACCTGGTCTCACAGGAATCCGTGAAATGACTACGGACGAATAACTCGAAATCCGTGGACACATCACGGAAACACGCCGATTTCCGTGATGTGGCCACGGAATTCGCTCCAATGCAAGTTAATGACGCTGATGTTCCGTGGCTCACACACGGATCCCCGTTTCAACGAGTGAGTCGACCACGGGGGCTTAACTCAAAACCCGGGGTGGTCTCACTGAAACACTTAAATTGTCCTTGTTGTGTCCACGGAAGTTGCTCCAATGCAAGTAAATGACAATGATATTCCGTGGCACACACACAGATTCCCGTTTCAATCTGTGTGTGTGCTCCCGTTTCAATCTGTGTGTGTGCCACATTTGACCACAGCGGGGGCTTAACTCAAAATCCGTGGTGGTCTGACGGAATCACTTCAATTGTCTCTGATGTGGCCACGGAATTTGCTCCAATGCAAGTAAATGACACTGTTATTCCGTGGCTCACACACGGATATCAGCGTGTTTCCGTGATGTGGCCACGGATTTCCGAGTTAAGCGTCCGACCGTAGTCATTTCACGGATTCCTGTGAGACCATGTTGATTAAAATAGACACACAGGGCATCCTTGCTCTGCCATTCAGCACGCAGGCGAGCTAACGCATGTTAACCCTGGCCTCCAGAACACGAGGGGGCTCACCTTATTGGCCTGTATGAGGTTGAAGTTCTTCCCGTAGGCCCGGTAGCCCTGCTGGAAACCCAGACCCTCCTCCTCACTCCAGGAGCACAGCTCATCTGCACACACACACACACACACACACACACACACACACACACACACACACACACACACACACACACACACACACACACACACACACACACACACACACACACACACACACACACACACACACACACACACACACTTCAGTTTTTCTGATTTTAAATATTTAGTAGTTAATAGTTTCAATACATTTGCAGCTTTAAAAAGTTGAATTCAAATTGAAACATTTCCTAGCCACGGATATGTAAATGTGCATTTCAATTTATTATTAATTATTAATTATTATTAATCAACCTTAATTTATTAAAGTTGTCGTCTCCTGAGATGGTAGCAGCCGTGTCAATCGGTTTTCAATCCGGGGTTAACGTTTGCTTTTGTCTTGTTGTACAAATGGTTATTTTGATATAAACAGAAACAGAAATACACTTGCCATTGAACACTTTCACATTAAAATGTAATCTTCTTAGGGCTTCTTCTGCATTGAAGTTGCATTTCACCAGTTCATAGAGGGCCTGAATGTGAACAGTTAAAATAAATTACAACATATCTTTTCAAAATGACATTTCAAGGCGATGAGTATAAAACTACATGTGTAACATATAATAATGAAAATTATTATTAATGCCATATATTTTTTAACCCATATTCAACGAAGTACGCAAACCTTAAAAATGTAGATAAAGAAGAAACCCTAAAATCAAAAGAGCAACATTCCCATGGTCAGCCTAGCTGCTTTACCTCCTTGGCTACTGTTGCCCGGGGCTACACACTACTCCTTTACATTCACTAAATACTCCTTCGGGAGTGGTCCCTAAGTAGAACAACTAGCTTGCAGTATGCAGTAAGCCAGGGCTTCCCTAGCCCCTAATTCACGCCAAAACCGTCACTTAAGCACATAGTAAGCGTCAAACGCTTCTTATGGACTTCTATAACGTCTAGATTCAGACTGTCGTGAAAAAGTGTCTTCCAAGCGCAGTTAATGAAAAACATTTCTGTTTTAAAATGTGTATTTATGATAATAAATAATCATGAACAAATATTGATTTTATGATTGTTATTGTCTCATCCCATGGGGCAGTGCTCTGAATGAAACAACTTAAGTAGGCTGCAGTTCACTTACCGGCCAAAGGGGCCAGTAATGAGAACGATTCTCCGACCGATGCATAACATCTTAAACCGAGGAAAGTAGACTCACTCTGTTTTAAAGAGGTATAGAGGGTACCTATAATAGACTTTACCGTTAAAAACAAGTGCAAAGACACAACACTGACGCTCCGCTTAAGTGAACATTTTGTGTGCATTCGGGTAAACGCACTGTGTATAATCGGTGAAACATAATACACATCTGACCTTTTACAGTTTACGGTCATCCCATGACCTACCGCATCCCGAGGTGCGACCCGTTTATGTGCCGCGACCTACAGCTTGTGAACCCTTGCGTGTCACGCTACCTGCTCGTTGTCGCGGAGGGTGTCCCGGTGTGCATTAGTGTAGGGCGCCACCTCCTGGGCGCTGGGGGCCTGGGCGCTGAGCAGGAATCCCTCCACCTCCTGTGGGGGCAGCACCCCGGGGCTCCACAGCAGCTGGTCGTCACCGTCGTAGGCTGAAGACGGAGGGAGGGGGAGGGGAGAGGAGGAGAGGAAGAAGGGAGGATAAGGGTTAGGGTTGGATCATGGTACAAATAAGGAGATAAGGCAAGGCAAGGCAAGGCAAGGCAAGGCAAGGCAACTTTATTTATGTAGCACTTTTCATACACAAGGCAGACTCAAAGTGCTTCACATATAAACATTGTCGTACAATAAAATAAAATAAGAATGTATGTTGTAGGGATGGGAGAAAGTGTATGAAAATAAAAAGGAGGGGCCAATAGAGTGAGACATAATTATATTAAAAAGGGACGAAAAAATAAGGTGCAAAGATTCATCTTAGGTGGGATTGAAAAAAATACCAGTAAAACCCATTGGTGGTCTACGCAGGAACGAGCTCTTTCTGTTATCTCGGCTGAGCCACTGCATGAGCAGCATGGTGAATGGGACGAGGGGAGGAGCCGTGTGGGGACTAGGTGTGAGTGGTGGGGGCTTACCTCGGCCCTGGGAGCCGTACGGGCTGAGCGGAGGGATCTGGGCCTGGTACATAGAGCCCACCATGATATCCTGGCAAGACAGAGTTGGTACGACAGTCATGAGCAAACCACAGAGGACAATGTGATTTGATGGATTTATTCATGATTATATAACCATGCATGCCATTTGGCTTTTTATTCAAAGCATCTTACGACACCCCAAGTGAGGGGGGGGGTCACATTAGGAATTGAACTGCTAACCCTGGCAGTGTTAATGCCATTCAGTGGGGTTTAGAGAGATTATTAAACGTGGGAGCTCCAGCGGTTTACCTTGCGTTCTCCATTGGAGGGAACGGAAGCACCGTCTGAGTCTTCTTCTGAAGAGCCAGCGTCGGCCTGTTTGTCTCCACCTGAGAGACAGCATGTTGTTCACTCCGTTAACACCCAGACATCCCAGGGACAGCCATGATGTCATTTTTCGTACTTAAAAATGCACAAATCAAGATGGGTATGTCAAGGCCAGTGACAGGTCTTAGAATGAAAAATACAGAGCAGGAATTTCTCCGGGCTGTATTTTTCCGCTGGGCCTCGAATAGGACCAATACCATTTCGGATTAGAAAATTGTACAGCGTTATTTCGCTTCCGTTCTGAAACTGACATGTTGCTTGGCTTTATACAGGAATGCTGTGCTTGCTTATTTTATAACGTTAACAAATGCAAATGTTGTTTGGCCTTAAAGGGAAATTCCACAACAAGGAAACAGACAGTCCACATTCCATCGACTTCTCTATGCAGCTGGCCGAGTTAAAGCACTCTCCTTGCTACACATGGTGCATTTGATTCAAGCAGCTTTTGCACCCCTAGGATGAAAGAAGGTGACCTATATCAGCACATGATCTGGTATAAGAAAGAGGTCTTCATCATCGGATTTACACTGATTTAGATATAGATATCTATATAGATAATATTGGTAAACACACAGACAAAGAAAAAGAAGAACGCCGAAACATTCCTCATAACAAAGCCTATTACTTTTTTTTTTATTAAATATGCATCCAAAAAGCCAGAGAAGGTGCCTGTAGCGAAGTTATACGACAGGATAGGGAAAGAGAAAGAGAGAGAGCAAGAGAGCTTGCGAGAGCGAGAGGATGTGACAATAACAAAAAACAGTAGTGTGAAAGTGAAAGAGAAAGTGTGCGCGTTACCTCGCAGTCGTCTCAGCAGATCAGAAGGGTTGGAAGTATAGGAGGAGGGCGCAAGGTCTTCATCGGCCGACGGATCCTCTTCCTCGTCTCCTACAAACATGTCCTCGGTCACCTGAACCTGGGCCGGAAACAACAGTCAAAGCCGTCCTGTTGGTAAAATTTATAAAAGAGTGCAAGAGCAAGCAAACCCAATTTTTTTTCTTTTCATCATGGTAATGGGTTTTATAGGATCGTCAACATAGTACCATGTCATTTCGTCACTGTTACTGATATAAGACCCCGATAAAAAAGGGGGCATTTCCTATGTTTTCGCAATTCTCCCCAACACCCTATGTAAACCTTCAACTCTGCTCCAAACGCAGATAGCGTTCTCTTCGTGACTTCTGAGGGCCTTTTCCGAGGCACTCAAACGTCACGACCAAGCAGCAACGTCGGAGCGGCGAAGTGTGAGTGGATGGTGAGGTTGCGTCTGAGCGGCAGTTTATTTAATGTAAACGTCCTACATCAAGAATAACGCTGGAATCACTAACATGCTATCCATTGGAGATCACAAGAACACTTTACGTTAATAAATTGCAGCCCCTGATGAAGGTAGAGGGATTTCCCCCTTTACAAGCCACATTGAAAGCTTGGCAAGACTGTAATAGATATCAGAGTACAGAGGGTCATACTGTATAAGCAAAAACTCTCCTATAGCATTTAACCCCGATTTTCTAGCTCTCTCTCAAACAGACTTTCGAAATTGGTCACTTCATGGTCTGAAACTTTTTCGGACATGTTTGATGAAGATTCTAATTCCGTTAAATCCTTTACTGCTATTTGTGCAGAATATAAAATCCCCAGAACTGCAATACTTGCAGGTTCGTCATACTATTGTATCCTTATTTGAAAAGGGACAATTTAGACTCTATCCCACTGAGTTGGAACAATTTATTACCTCTTCTACTTCTGTTAAGGGGAAGATATCTCATTTGTATAGAATTCTGTCTGAAAGCTCTCAGAACTCATTTTCTCCTTTGAGAACAATTTGGGAACTATAGCTTAAAAGGAAGTTCAGCATAAAGATTAGTTAACTTTGTGCACGGAATTTATTTCACCCTGGACTAGAAACATTAAAGTGAAAGAAACTAATTATACATTTCTGTATAAATACTCCAGTGAAGCTCAATAACTTTGATGATACAAACTCTCCAATGTGTAGCAAATATGAAACTGAATTGGGACATTTATGCATCTATTTTGGTATTGTAAAGCCGTTTACTCCTTTTGGGAAAAGATTCATAAAGCAATTCCAGATATGTGTAATTGTACTTTTGAGCTATGTCCTATGCTATATTTGTTAAACTATGATGTGAAAAAAAAAGTTTCCCGATACAAAGAAATGTGCGTTTACAATGCTTTCCTATTTTGCAAAAATATGTATATTAGCTACATGGACTTCCCAGTCAGGACCCACTATGGGTCAATGGCTGGAGCAGATAATATATTTGTTGCCTATTGAAGAAATCACAAGTAAACGGCATTCAAGACTGCAGGAATTCATATCCACATGGTCCTTAGTACTGAATTATATAGCGATTATAAAAAATACAAACCAAAATTGAATAATGGATAACCCACAGACTAGGGCAGTGTAGGAATTATTATTTCATTTTTTTATGTAGTTATTTTTTATCTCTGTCCTGTGAACGCATTTAACTGTTGTGTCCCTACTGTTTGTGTGATGTCGTATGGATGTGGTTAGGAGTATGTATGTGATATGTGCTAAATTGTGAAAAAATAAATAAAATAAAAAATAACGCTAGGGTATGAGGAGCATTTCATATACAACATCGCTCCTACACACAAAGTTACTAAAAAAGTATCATAAAGTTGCCGTGGGTCGTAACCATTGGGATAACGCGCCCCGCTCTCTCCTAAAACCATCAACCCAAAACGCATTTTTCGAAAATCATAGTGTTCGAGCTGTAGCTCAAAGACTGGGTTCACTGGCTCTTTAAGCAAATATCATCAGCCTACGTGTAGCATGCATCTTTGGGCTCTACAGTGCGCCCATTTCACTCGCATTTGCAAGTGAATATTTCGGCGTGCGAACGAGAAAAATAAAACCGGAGCACGCGTGCGAGTGACTTCTCCTAAGTAACGCGTTAATACAGTAACCTAACTACTTTTTCATGTAAAAAGTAAAGTTACGCGCAACTACTGGAAATATGGTAACGAAACATAGTTCCTCTTCCAATTCCGCACAACGTTACTTTACCATGGACAGATTTGACAGCGATACTTCTCAGACATTATGCTATTGCGCAAGCGCGCAGTAGTCCCTTCACAAGCTCTCATTCAACACCGTACGAGACAGACGCTGGTAGCATGAAGTTGTCTCTGCATATCAGACATTGGTTCCGCAGGCGTTTTCCAAAGCCAGTCCTTACGACAAAATGCCAGCGGTGGAACGAGATAACAAACGCCATCACTGTTTACCTGTGTAAGGACATGGTTCCCTTTCAAAATGTCGATAGAAAGGGCTTTAAAGAAATGGTCAAAACACTTCATCCCAGGTAAGCGTTACCTGCCCGCACACACTTCAGCCAAATTGAGATGACAAAACTATACGGCAAGGTCTGCAAGCAAGTGGTGAAACAAATCCATACTATTAAAGGGATACTTCACCGGTGGAGATTTGAAGGTTGATAAAATAAAAAATCATTGAAAAAAAAATTGAAATCGGTTCATCCTAGCCTGAGAAAAGGCAGAAAGTGTCTATCTGCCTCAAAGGTAAAAAATCCTCCAACTACCACAGTGCATTGAGCTCACTGCACCGCCTTCCTGTTTCCGTTTGGAGGGGGAAGGACCCATGGTCCTAGCAAGAGTGTTAGCGTGAGGAAACTTTGTGTAAACATATCCCCGTGATACGTTGACTAGCATAGACTTCTGCCCTTGTTTTTTCAAACGCATCATTTGTATATTACTGTACAGCATAAAAGCATTTGCTAATTACAGTATCTCAGCATATCAAGTATTTGTACTCAACTTTTCTCCCCAATTGAAATAAGTGTTTGTCTTATACAGTAGGCCTACTTTAGTATGACGGCACTTGGGTTAGTAAACAAATCACAACAACCAACATGAATTTGAAGTTTTATTCATGAAAAAATATGAACTATTTACAAAAATAAAACGTGTAGTGTGCGTTTGCTAGAGTCAAAATAGTCACAGCTCATCTTGAGCATCTACTGTCTCCTGGTAGCCACGGTACTGCCCATCTTGTGATGGGTAATTAGCTGGGCTGGACAACACAGGAAGCCGATACTGTCTAAGAAAGAAAGAGAACAACATTAGCAAAGCAAGATCAATTATGCCTCGAGTAGCCTATTATTACACAGACTTCAAGCTAACGTAACGTAGCCTATGATCTGCCAATAAGATCGGCTACTTTCGGATAGCTACATTGTCAGGTTCCCTGGGACTCAAAACTATTGTAGCCAATGTGTTAGTAAAAAAACAAACACTTACTCTATGCTCAGACGTCTGTTGCTCCCGGCGGGCTTTGGCTGGCGTTTCCAGTACACATTCTGGGTCCGGAAATATGTATCCAATACCCAACTGTTCAGATGAGGCATAAAGCCTGGGGTGCGAAACTCCGGTGATCGACAACACACACGTCCTTGTCATCCTCCGATTCCATGATTTCTTCCAAAAGAAATTGGCACCGCTGGAATTCTCGGCAGCAGACAGACTCTTGTTCTGTGTCCATTGGCGCACAGTGTGAGCACAGGCACCGCCAATCCGCCCCCATCGAGCCATTGCAGGCTCCTCGTCTGCGGCAGGCAGGTTGTCTGCCTCGGTTATAGCGGCGGCAGCGTCAGCCGCCTCCTGTTCCTCCATAGCCCTCAGCTGCTCGTCACTATATTGTGGCTCATAAAGGTAGCCACGAACATCCGTTTCTACCATAACTTCTTCAAAATCCCAATCCTCCATATTGTGTGTCTGCGTATTCAGTATCTTCGGTCATGTTTTCTGCAGGTGAAGTCTAACTCACTGGCACTGATCTGCGATAGGTCTGTTGGCGCATTAGGTCCCACCCCCTATGGGCGGGTTTGAAAGGGTGGGACTAGTGCTTGTAGTCGCAATAGAAATCCCCCCTCTCGTATTTCCTTCTGGCAATGAAAACTTTTGCTTCATTGACAGAAAGAAGTGTAAGAGGTAAATACGTATTGCTCCCGTCTCGGGGGAAAATGAGATAGTGTTGCATGACCATTCAAAAGTATGACTGGGTTACTAACAATACAAAGCTTAATGCAAATGGGTGGAGTGTTCCTTTAAACATCAGTGTTTTTCAGAGATGTAACTTGAATATTTTTTTTAATGCAGTTTTGCTCCCTTACCAGTATTTTACCCCTTCAGAAGCAATAATATCGTAATTAGAAGAAACAATTAACATAGCTTGTCCTACCTTGATATACTGTACATTTTAGTCCATACCGTACAGCCCTAATTTGAAGGAACTATCTTATATTAAATTCGAGGGAAGCCAAGCTTTTTGGAGCAAAAACAACAGCTATTTGTTTGCGTGATTCAACTAACGTTAGCTACCGCTTTTTTGAATTGATATAATTTACAATAATATTGTATTTTTAGGATAGAGTCAACGTTAGTAAATTCTAACAACATAGGGCTATTTAGATAAATAACCTGGCAAGGGTGTTGTCCTAGGCTAATACACCAACAGCTAATGTGTGTATAATAAAGGGCTACATTTTCCAAGTCTATCATTTGAAATCTTTCCATTGTATTGTGTGTTACAACGTAATGAATATTCAAGCTAAATCCCGCCCAGGGTAGCTCAGAATTCGAGTAGCCGTATATCCGATCAGTCTTTGGGCCGATGATTCCCCCTCCCCCAATTGCAATTTCTGCATGCTAATAAATGTTCTAAACAAAAACCTATTGTGCCCCCATTTTTTTTTCCTTTGCTCCCACATTTTTTAACTTGGGGGCATACGCCTCAAGCTTCGTACATACTTGTCGAATAGCCGACATGGGTCACTACTCTCTACATTACCGGTGTAGCAAAAAGGGTACCGCCGTAGTTTACGTGCTCCAGATATGCAAGCCAGCCGACAGTGTAGGCAAGCAGAGGTAGGATTCAACCTTTACCTCTTCACTTATTAAAGACATGTCTCAAAACAAAACAATTGACTGCTAGTCGCTTGGTATGAAAGGATCTGCTAAGTGATTAAATGGCAAATAAAGTACTATCAATTAATCGTTCTTCGATCCATACGTCGGTCACGGTCTGTAGGACACTGAAGATGTACAACAAGCTATCTTGTGCTTTAAAGGGTAAAAAGTCGTTTTGCGTGTCGCTGTGGCCTACAGCGAAGGCCGAGGGTTGCTCTTCTCTTCGCCGGTTACCATCATGTGACGTTTGATTCATGTGTTTCCAAGGCCTTGATAGGACAAACGGTTACAGATAAATCTGGGAACACATACAGCGCAAGACACACCAGTGGAGATCGCCTGAAGGTACATGGCCCACAGAAGACACACTAACGTCTGTTATTTTGTTCCCCAGGCTGCCATTTAGAAAACAACTCAACTTCTAAAGGATGTTTTACTATTGATAGAGCCTTATCACAGCATTTTATGCCATTTTAGGGCTAACTAAAAAGGTTTTGAAGAGAGTAGGCAGGTATCACCAAGTTGGACTATTTTGCAGTGGTGGGATTTTGCAGCCGCTCCTTAACCACTTCTTAAAACCCCTCACATTCCTCCGCACACTCAAACTTCCAACATTGCCTCCGCAAGGTCTCCCCTCCAAGGCTAAAGATGCCTTGCTCAGGGGACTTCAGTCAGAAACGTGCTGAAGAACAGAGAACCAGGGAACCTCCCGGTTGCAGGTTTGTCACATGCTCTACCTTCTGAGCAAAAGCAGGAGACCCCCCCCCCCCCAAGCGTTGCTCACCTTGTCCAGTGTGATGTGGGGCAGGTGGCAGCCGTCCCTGCCTGGCTGTAGGAGCTGGCCCGGCACCTCGTAGCCGTACAGAGCCAGCAGCTCCTCCAGGGGAAGCTCGCTGGCCTTGAAGCACAAAGGAACACGGAGGAGGAACGGGTGGGCAGGATGGGAAGAGATAGAGGACAATTGATTTACCAAGAGCAAGGTTACTATGACCTCTGGTAACACAGTAGAGCTTTGCCAGCAGTTAAAGCACATTTATTCTAAGTAATAGAATAATTGTGAATAAAAGGTTATCCTTAAGTCAAAAAACTCCTGATATCTTTTAATTTCACATTTATTTTGACGGATTAGTCTCATTGAGGTTTAGCACTAAGTTTTACCAAAGAGACCTAGTTAAGAAAACGGGTCCATTTGAAATAGTAACTACTTAGTGTACAACTACATGAGTTTTAACGAGCGTATTAGTTTCCAACTTTTAACTTCCATGGATATAATGTGACGTTGCGATGAACCGTGGCTTCATTTGGTCTACTTCATACCATATCTAGAGTTTAACAACGTCAAGACAACTATATTGAGCACCAAGTTAAGAGCCAAGAGCCAGCCTACTGTTTGGGACGGAGCTGCCATCTTCATGGGGAGAGGACGTGGCTGGAGCAGTTGGCGGTTCTCCAAGTCCTCTACGGCAGTCTGTGTGGAGCCCTGCTGCTGTGACTGCTTCTTGTGGCCCTCATCGCTGGATCTCCACACCCTCGCTAGGCCATACGGACCACACTCAGGCCGTGAACCCATTTAACCTTCTACGGGCCACACACACACAAACACACAGTTGATATTTTGAAACATCCTACTTAGCATTTGGCCACTAATGATTCAAAACAAACAAAACAAGTGTGAAGTTAAAGAAGTATATTGCGGGGTAAACATGAGAAGTACAGCACACTTCAACAGGTGTACATGTATGTACGTGAACAGAAGAAGTGGGGTGGTTGATCTTTGCTCGTTTCATCATAGATCGGCTGACGTTTTCTGACTCACCTATCGACGAGGGCCACTCTTAGCCTAATCGGCAGGCATCGCAATGCGTTATTTTATGCGTTAAAAAGTAGGTTGAACTTAACTTTTAAAAGTTATAAAACTTGTACGGCAAGAAAAACGACAGACGAAAGCAAACATTGAAGACACAGGGGACATTATAGCTGGCTAGTTTTTTTTGCAAACGACCGAAGGAGACGTCTAGACTCACTGACGTCTACACACCCGAGAACCGACGCTTCAACCACTTTCCCAAAATACCCGATCGTTAGAATGACCATACCGATCAAAGCGTGCTTTAAAAACTAAAAGTTAAAAGCGTAAAAAGTTGAAAAGTCGTGTGTTTCTCGCCCACCCCCACGTCTCACCCCGCCCAGTGGCGCTTTCCTGTAACTCGGGTGCTGAACGCTCCTTCCTCTCTCTCTGACTCACTACAAGTGGCTGGAGTAGGAAATAGTCTTTTCGTGCACATCCGAACAGGCCGGCAGAATAGTTTGGTCGGCTAAAAAGTCTGACATCGTTCTTAAAACTTCAACCAGCCGCTTTGATACCACAGAGCACGTCAGAAATAGTTCAGCGCCACTTTATATCCATCAGCCTTTACTGTTTTAACGCCCAGGCGAAGGGGAATGAGTGTTTAAAGCGACGAACGCGGAGTGCGGCGGTACGATACACAGAGAGAGCGAGAGAGAGCTTCTCCCCTATTTATACTTCCCCGCTCGCTCTCACACAAAGTTGACCGGCGGAGAGACGGTTCGACCCGCGAGGCAGGATCGATGTTGACGTCGCGATTCGTGATAAAAAACGGCTCGCTTTCTTTCTCGTTCGCTCATTGCATTCCTCATTTTGCTCACTTACTTACCTCCGCCATTCCTTTTCTGCGCAGGCTTGCAGTATTGCCCGGATGTTGTAGATCTGCTCTCTGTACAGCTCGGGGTTATTGCAGTAACGTTCGAGCCCTGCAACTGCAATTGTTTTTCTCTGTACCACAAACTACAGCAACGCACAACGTAGGCAAAAAAACCACACATGCAAAAAATACATAAGGGTTTTATCTCGATACTTTTGATTCACCCCACGTGATGCGTGTCAACGGCGTGTGACGACCATGACCCACTGCCCAACTTTATTTCTAAAGTTTTCCTGTGCCTGTACATTTTTGTGACATAGCTACTATACTAGTCGATGATATGATACAATTAAATAATGGTGCATACCGCATCGTTTATTATTATTGCGGGTAGGATGCAGTACAATAAATAAAAGGCTGAATAATGAAAGAAACATGATAAGATTCTAAATGAATGAATTTGAAATAAGGCTGAAAGAGTGTTTGTATTTTCTCAATATCTCGTGACAACAATATTTTAAGAAGACAGTGATTGAGAGAAACAGTTTGTTGTCACTATCAAGAGATCACGTGATATTTTCCAATACACGAGGGGAACTATACAGTGATACAGTGTCTTCCATGGAATGATGGTCGATGTGACGTATAGGCCTATAGATCATGGCTCCTATGTAAACTTTGGGCGGGGACAAGTCCTGGCCAAAACAGATAAAGAAGCCTAGCAGTGCAGCATAAATGGTCGTTATCTATTTCACGAGACCACCAAAAAAATAAATTTGTAAAAATGAACGTTATATTATGTATTATGTAGGCTTGTTTGTATGTGAGTGGTTTAAAATTCGGTTGCATACATAGCATAAAACACAAATAAAGGTTCTCCATCATGTAATAATGTGTAGTGTATCGAAACCAAAACAGTGTGTGGTTTTGATATTTCTGCATTACAATGTATAAACATTCTTTGGAACTATTTCTAGATAAAGTGATAGGGCTGAATTAGCGCCACAAAG
The DNA here is from genome assembly GCF_902167405.1 of Gadus morhua. Lineage (NCBI taxonomy): Eukaryota > Metazoa > Chordata > Actinopteri > Gadiformes > Gadidae > Gadus > Gadus morhua. The sequence goes on along the minus strand of NC_044059.1, from coordinate 24,178,748 downwards.
ATGGGTGATAGGCCCTAATCCCTGGTCCAATTCAACAATATAAACCAAGCCCAGAACAACAGCTGTTAATAATTATCCCTTAAGGACAATTAAGACTCCCAACCACAAAGTGCCGTAAAATTTTAATTGTGCTGACCTAGAAAGCATGGAAGGAGCTGCTGCCCATAGAGTATATTACACACATGGTATTCCATTGGTATACCAAAATGTATACAAATGTTGAGAAATAAAATAACCTCACTCACACACACACACACACGCACGCACGCACGCACGCACGCACGCACGCACACTCAAACCCAAAAAAATGGGAGCAAAGATAAACATGAATTTAAGTGATGGATTCCTTTATTCATCCTGATTAGCCAGTAAGTACATTGCTCTACAAAATTCACTTTAAAAATTCCAATGGGAAGCAATTCAGCAGTACAGACAAACCACAAAGCACCTCCATAGAGGCCTCCACTAGGCCTTGGTCTGACACGGTCCTTCTTGGGTCACTCTGCGCGGGTGCAGAGAGATGATTGCCTCATTGGTACTCCACCAGGGCCGGGGTATCCCTATAGAGTCTCAATGGAGCCGGCATGGGATGGGCGTCACAAGCTGCGGTCTGAGTCCTCTGCTCATGAAGGGCTTCTTTGATTTGTGGAGTACTTCAGGGTTGTTCTGTGTTCACTCACTTCAAAGGGGGGCACGGAGACATCCATACACCACAGACGAATTAATTCGACACAACAATGGGGCAGGTTTATATGGGTGAGGAAGAACCAAACCTTCCTTCCACTTTAATCACTGTTGAGTCAATTAGGGAGTGCAGTTTATTGCCCCCAACCCTGCCCCCAGTGAATGGTGTTTATTGAGTGTCCTGGGAGCCCCTAACTAAGCTCCTTATATTTGTATGGAAGTCAATTAGATATTATTTATTTGAAATCTAAAAGGAACACCAATTAGAAGCATGTAATGCTGTTCATATTTGCCTATTTTTTCTTTCTGGATAAGGACAGTTCGGCAGAATTCCAATTACGAAAATTTAGAACTAATGGGACAGACTCAAATAGTCAAAAAGATATATACTTGATTAATCTGTGTGTGTGTGTGTGTGTGTGTGTGTGTGTGTGTGTGTGTGTGTGTGTGTGTGTGTGTGTGCGCGTGCGTGCGTGCGTGCGTGCGTGCGTGCGTGCGTGCGTGTGTGTGTGTGTGTGTGTGTGTGTGTGTGTGTGTATGTGTGTGTGCGCGCGTGTGTTTTATTCTGACGACTAAAGTAGGTAGACTAGGATGTTCTTTAGTACAGTGGTCTAGTGTCCTGTAGAGGGCGCTCTATACTTTGTTTTTAAACTGTGAACGCTTATACTTGGGTTACAGTGAAACTAATCCCTTTTCGATCCATAAAAGAAAACTTGGAATTGGGTAAAAAATGTAAAGTTCTAAAATTGTCCGACACCAGTTATCGATATACAAGTTTCATTCAAATCAAATGTGTGAATCAATACACATCTGCAATTGATACGGATAGAAGTAGGATGCAGTGATGTATTAGGTCCGCACAGGGTGAACAACCAGTAGGAGAGCCAATTCTCTTCTCACTTTTAACAATTGCTACAGACTAACATACATAATTACATGACCCCAACATGGTGATTATACAAGTGCATTGTTTACTATTTGGTCTTCACCGACAGACATTTATCTATACATACTTTACTGTCATTATCATCTAACAGATAACTAATCATTATTATTAACATTCTGGGAGCCTGAATTTATTCATTATGTAACTAATTTAAGTGGATGGTAGTCGTCGTTGATGAGTCAACACAGGATTGTTTTATCACAATCCTCACGCAACATAGTAATGAGGATGCAAAATTCGGCCACAGACTTGCACCATATGTGTGTGTTTATATTGGATTGTTTTGATTTCATCATCAGAAAGGCTCAAAGAAAGATTAATTAAAAGAGAACAAAGAAATTATATATGTAGGTTATGTAGTTGCTTATAATGTGAAACGTGATACACGACCACTGCATATAGAGAGCTCTACAACAACCCCCCACAAGGGGGCAATAGCCTACTACTCTGGCAAAAGGGTTTACTCAGCGCTCGAAAGGTGACAGTTAGAGGCTTACTATCTAAAAAAAAAATCGACCCGACACATGTTTTACATAATGAAATTAGCATTGTGATTTCTGAGGATTTGCATTATGTAAAGTTTTTCTGCCAACGGTCACAATAACTGGATGATTTTGAACAAGGTTCCTTGCAGCACTGTTGTTCTATGAGGAGAGAGTTTCCTATCCTGTTGTTCAACAAGGCTATCTCTTTTCATTTTTCTGTTTTTGGGAATTTTTAATGATTGTAATTTGTATTTAGTTAGCTTTCGGAATTCCTTCTCTACTAATGCAAACCACACCAATGGACTTCCAAATGGGGGAAGATTGGGAATAAACTGACTCGTAATTAGCGTGTTTATCTTTGGAATGCATTCTATCTCTCCCAGGATGTCACTACGTCTGTCTTTCTGACTTTCCTCTGCCTCTCTCTCCCTCTCCCTGTCCCTCTCCCTCTCTCCCCTCTCCCTCTCTCTCTCTCTCTCTCTCTCTCTCTCTCTCTCTCTCTCTCTCTCTCTCTCTCTCTCTCTCTCTCTCTCTCTCTCTCTCTCTCTCTCTCTCTCTCTCTCTCTTTCACACTCTCTCTCCACCCCTACCCGGCTGTCTGTCTGGCTGTCTGTCTGGCTGTCTGGCTGTCTGTCTGGTATTCTAACACTACTTCCCCATACACACCTCCCCTGTCCGCCCAGTATAAACAGGATGTTTGCACTTCTCCAGGGCTGCCAGTGGCCTACCACCAGTACAATGCTGATGGTGATGATAGCGGTCCTCTCTCTCTCTCACTCTCTCTCTCCCTCTCTCGCCCTCTCGCTCTCTCGCTCTCTTCCTCTCTTCCTCTCTCTCTCCCTCTCTCTCTTCCTCTCTCTCTTCCTCTCTCTCCCCCAGCTCCCAGCACACACAGAGCAGATTAACTGGGATTTAAAACTTCCATTCCACTGAGCCAACACAGCAACGGACAGAAAAACACGAGAGTTCACCCCTGCTTGCAGTCCCGCAGACCCATCCATACACCCTCCACACTCGGACCCCATGCCCATGTCGAGTCCCACGCTGCACTGCTCTCTCCTCAGACGCAAAATAACATTCTAGGGCTATTTCGCGCTTTCCCCTGGCAGTTCCATTGAGACACAGAGAACAGCGGTACAATCCGCATTGTTCTTCTATTCCCTTATGATCGCTGCTTCCGCTTACAGTAGAAGGTGTGAGTGTAACAAAGACCTCTACTATAAAAGTCAACTCGTACCCCTGAATGTTTAGTAGCTTTTCTTTGCCTTTATTTTACCAGGTATGTTTTACAAGAAAAAAAATAGCTGTCATTAAATACACTGCACAAAAATAGGGGTTTGGTCTATGACGTGAAGGGCAATCAACTCTTAAGATTCATGTTCTGTCATGATATGACACATATTGCACTTGTGTCATATGATATGACACAAGTGCAATATGTGTCATATCGTGTGACTCATATCACATATGCTCATTTTTAAATCCCCTTACACTCTTATACTAAACTATGCAATGTGCAATACATATTGCATTTCAATATGAAATGCTGAAATGGTTACTGAGCACCACGGGGGGACCAGAGTCGAGGGCATCGGTCCTTCAGCCTGGGTTCCTGATCCGCTGGGGAGTCTGCAATCCTCCCCCTGGCGTACCAAGACGAGAGCCAGCTCCTCCACTTCAGATGTTTTCTGGATAAGGAAAATAAAATGGTAAACACAGATTAAACAAAGTTCGCCATGACAACTACAGCTAAGTGGAAATATTTTGTTGCGGATTGCAATGACGATCTCACAACATGCCATTAACGTGTTTTCCATATTAGGCCTAGCGTGTTGTGGCCGTGGTGGTCATGCCGGTCATGCAGTCACACGCACGTCACATTCATCTGGAGGTTCACCGGTGGTTAGTTTGTTCAGGAAGAAGGCGGGCACATTGTGGTGATGGTGGCTGTCCAAGTCATGCGAAGATAGCGTTGTTGATGTTCTCAGGGGATAAAGGGTTGATCTGAGCTCCTTCAGCGATGGGTATAAGGTGGCTCAACTTGTACTGTGTGAGAAGAGGATGTGTAAATAGCATGGGGGAGTTTCTGGGAAACGCAACTAGCTGAAAAACACATGAGCGGAAAGTTATGGGGGCTTTGCCTGTCCTGTTTCACTGTCTAGCTCTCGCCCACTCCATACCTCTCTCTCCTTTCCATCTTTAATATCTTATTCTGCTCCTCAGTGATTCTCCCCAAACTGTCAAACTTTTCCGGGCCCTAAGACGGCCCTTATATGTCATTTCCACCGTCGGCTGGGTCTAATATGCTAGGGTTTTCCCTCTCCAGCTTATTGGAGGGTTCCCACTTTTGGTTTCCGTTTTTTGAAAACATACAAACTCTCGACGTGTTTGATAACACACAGAACTCTCTTTTTCGCTCCGAGCAACCATCAAAGACGGTTAAACGTGCACACCGTCAGTCTGACTGACACAAGAGCGTCTCTGTTGCCAGCCATGTTGTTTTTCCAACGGGCCCTAGAACCTGAGTGAGAATTACGCCAGTAAGTAGTGTCATTAAGTCAGCGACGGCCAGGACACAAGGGCCTTTCAGACGGCCCACCGCCGACCTGCTGTGTGTACACGTGTGCCATAGATACATGATACAATTAGTCTCCTGTTTGCATCCACAGCCAATTGACCTGCCCTCCCACTCTATCTCCCACTCTATCTCCCTCGCTCTCTCTCTCTCCCCCCCCCTCTCTCTCTCTCCCTCTCTATCTCCCTCGCTCTTTCTCTCTCCCCCCCCTCTCTCTCTCTCTCTCTCTCTCTCTCTCTCTCTCTCTCTCTCTCTCTCTCTCTCTCTCTCTCTCTCTCTCTCCTCCTCTCTCTCTCATTCCCTCTCTCTCTCTCGGTCTCCCCTTCATACGATCACATGGCCTGCTTGTTGACGATGTGCCATTTTAAATATTACGTCACTTTTTAACGGTCCCCCCGCTTCTCAAATCCTCTCCAAACGTAAACAAAATGATGTGAACATTTAAAAGCACAAAGCATGGATGTCAAGGATTAATTAGCTGCTGCTTCCATGTCCGTGTAGGATGTCTGACATATATAACACAAACACACACACGCATGCAACATACACACTCTCATGCATGGAAAATTGAGCTGCTACTTCTACGTCCATGTTGCAAGTCTGGGCACATAAACATACCATATAAACACACCAACACGCACGCACATACACAAGTACACACGACGAACACACACACACACACACACACACACACACACACACACACACACACACACACACACACACACACACACACACACACACACACACACACACACACACACACACACACGTACAAGTGCTTCTTCCCTCTGCACAAGTTTTATTCCCTATTTTTGTGTCTTTGACATTTTCTCATGCCTGTGTGGTCTACGTCACGCGGGAAAAGAAAACTCGGACCGGCCACACTGGCCATTACTTGAAGTGGTATATAATAGGAAAAGTCTCTGAATAGGGAGATATAAACACAGAGATAATACTAAATCACCCAAAAGTTTGAGGAAGATTCCAAGACCGCCAACTTCTTTCAGGGATCTTTAAAAAATGAGCTTATAAATGATCTGAAGATTTAAGGAGACTTTTGAAAGTTCACAATTTTCCCCAAATAGGCTATTTTAGATCTTCTTTTCCGAGGCTGTGAAGAATGCAAAGCAAGCAGTGGTTGGTGCTTTTGAGAGAGTTGGTCGGGTCCGTTCAGAGACCACATCTCAATCTTTTGGTCTCTGTCCATTAACAACAACCCACCAGGGTCAGAGAAACACGGAAACCAAAACAGAGGCTTGAGCGAGACAGATTTCTCCGAAACATTATTCAAATGGCTCCTTGATACGATGAACCCTCTGCACCGGAGGCTATACCTCAGTGTGTTTTTGTACGGCCGATTGTGCCTTTAAAATACCAACCTGACGGATGAGGTGTGTGTGAACGCAATGGCGGTGTGGCAGGTTGAGTTATGAGCGGAGGGGCTTTCACCCTCAAGAGATAAGATGGCAGTTTCTATGGCCCACCCTCACATTTCAAAACAGATTATGGTCTTATATTTAGAACACTGCTAATGTTTTGAAGAAGTAAGAAAATAAGGCCCGGACCGCATGTGTGTGTGTGTGTGTATTAGCCTCATTACAACAGGGGAGATTTATGACAGTCTGGACGTCTCAAATCCATGTGTTTGTTCTTTTTCTGTTGTTGGCGGTTTAAATGTTTCCTTTGGACGAATTGGGCCAGACTTTTGTCTCTATGTGTGAGTAGGCTTGTGTGTCCGTGTGTTTGATATTGTGTATCAGTGTGTGTGTGTGTGTGTGTGTGTGTGCCTGTGTGTGTGTATGCGTGTGTGTGTGTGCCTGTGTGTGTGAATACGTGTGCGTGTTGGTCTGTGTGTTGTGTGCGTCTGTGTGTACATGTAAGTGTGGGTGTGCATGGCGTGCGTGTATGTGTGTGTGTGTGTGTGTGTGTGAGTGTGCGTGCCCGTATATGTGAGCATGTGCGCGCATGCGTACGTCCATGTGTGTTTGTGTGTGTGTGTGTTTGTGTGTGTGTGTGTGTGTGTGTGTGTGTGTGTGTGTGTGTGTGTGTGTGTGTGTGTGTGTGTGTGTGTGTGTGTGTGTGTGAGCATGCAATTGGGCATGGGGATCTCAGGTCTCAGGTGGTCTGACACACAGGGGCCAAGCTGTTGGAAACGATTACCTCAGGATGAGTGTAACACCTCAGTGTTTACACAAAGAGCACAAACGCCTCGGGCGAACCGGGGCTCCGCTCAGCCACTGTTAGCTCCGCTGTCTCTGGCCTGTGACTCGTTTATTTTCACACCAAAAGTAATCCTCTTCTTCCTCCTCCATCCTCCATCTCTCTCTCACCTTCTCTCTCTCACCTTCTCTCTCTCTCTCTCTCTCTCTCTCTCTCTCTCTCTCTCTCTCTCTCTCTCTCTCTCTCTCTCTCTCTCACCCTCTCTCTCTCTCTCTCTCTCTCTCTCTCTCTCTCTCTCTCTCTCTCTCTCTCTCTCTCTCACCCTCTCCATCAATAAACACACAGAGACCAGTGCACACAGCCTCCCTTTCTCATCTGCCACTAAAGCATACCAGTGTTATGGTTTGTCCTGTCCTCCGCCCTGGCCCGTCGACGGGCCAGAGATACCCAGGAGAGGGGGACCAGATGTGGGAGGACCGGCTGAGTGACTGGGCCATGGCGAGGGTCAGAGTGAGACTTTGAGGGTCTGTGTAGCTGTGTTGCCCTGGGTCACACGCAAGATCACGGCCAGAGCAGACCAATGAAAGGTTTTGGCACTAGTTTAAAGGGTTTGCACTAGTGAATGAGTGTGTTTCTGCGTGCGTGTGTCCAGACACGCTATAGGGACATATGTCACACAGATGATGGACCCCTCTCCCTGCTCTGAATGAAAGGGAATTAGTTACCTTTGTGTGTTTTAAGCTCTGTCTCTGTCTCTGTCTCTGTCTCTCTCTCTCTCTCTCTCTCTCTCTCTCTCTCTCTCTCTCTCTCTCTCTCTCTCTCTCTCTCTCTCTCTCTCTCTCTCTCTCTCTCTCTCTCTCTCTCTCTCTCTCTCTCTCTCTCTCTCTCTCTCATAGATAGGATATGCAGTTAATCCATCTCATTTATCAGAATCAAATAATGGTTTCTAGCAGAACTACATATTTCTAGGGGGGCTACATCCACAGAAAAGTGTCTCCACGATACGTGCCATCCACCCATAGAGTGTCTAACTTACTTTGACCCACATTGCATCCCTTTTACATACAAAACACGTACCTGCATTTGTACCTGGCATTCAAAACGCCACTGCTTTGACTCCAAATGCTAAGTGAGAGGACGTTCCCCATGAGGTCCTCCACCTGCCATGGTAATACACAGATCAGATCAGGACCCCGTATTGTTAGCCCCCCCCCCCCCCCCCCCCCCCCTGCAGCCTGCCGTCACCCAGTCCCTGTCTAATGAGATGTGATGTGTGTTTTTAGCCCTTAGTGATCCCTGGAGCTACGGGGGCTTTAGGACCCACTGTGTGGGTCTGACCAGCCTGTCTGTCTTATTGTTGATGCCAGGTCAGCGGTCGTCATGGCAGCCCTGCAACCTCTGCAGATCTCTATCTAGGGCTTCTTTATGCGGCGCATCAGCACGTCACACACACACACACACACACACAGACGCACACAGAAACACACACACAGACGCACACACACACACACACACACACATAGACGCACACACACACACACAGACACACACACATACAGATAGACGCACGCGCGCACACAAGCTACGCGTGCACGCGCACACACACACACACACATACCGCAGAGTCTGTCTGCCCGTGTCGGCCAATCAGGGTCCAGGACAGCGATTCATTCACAGATCAGACACAAGTCATTGTGCCCATGCGGCCTGGAGAGGGGTCACGTATGGGGGGAAAGAACACTACATGCCTTACACTCACACTCCCAATCGCTGGATGGGGAATACTGAGAACATGGCTAGGGCTTCAGTGTTCCCCTGGGGTGTTTTGGTGGTTTTATTGAACCGTATACAGTGGCTCTATTTATAATGTGCACTGGACGTGGGAATCATCAAGAGTTCACCCTTCAGCTGGTACAGAAGGACTGTTCGACTCTCGGATCGAAATTAGTTTACAATTTCTTTCCTAAATGATTTTGATCATTGCATATATTCCTATGTATGTCAACCATGCCCCCCATTGCACTCCTACACATCCCTGGAAGGAGGGATCTGCGTTTCTTCTCAAGAGAAATTTCTTCCTTGTTAATTGAGGGTGGCTAGGTTTTGCGGGGTGTCAAACATATACGGTGTGTAAAGCCCTTTGAGACTGTAATTGTGATTAAAGGCAATTGTACAAATACTATTGGCTGGACTTGACAATTGACTATTTCTACAGTCAAAGTTTTCATATTGACAGTCGCACCCAAGATACTGAAGTAAAGGGGATTGTGTGTGTGTGTGTGTGTGTGTGTGTGTGTGTGTGTGTGTGTGTGTGTGTGTGTGTGTGTGTGTGTGTGTGTGTGTGTGTGTGTGTGTGTGTGTGTGTGTGTGTGTGTGTGTGTGTGTTTGTGTGTGCATGATGGAGGTGGAGAAGGGGGTGGGGGTGGAGTTGATTGGGGTCAGGGGAGCATGTCTGGAACTACACATTGAAACACTTGAGCATT
>NC_044059.1:24156912-24161912 GCF_902167405.1 Gadus morhua | reverse complement strand
CCTGTACACGCGCATCTACCGGCTGGTGACGTCCAGCGGCCGGCGCGTCGGCAGCCGCCCGTCGGAGCGCTCGCTGGCGCTGCTGCGCACGGTGGTGATCGTGCTGGGCGTGTTCGTGGTGTGCTGGGCGCCGCTGTTCCTGCTGCTGCTGCTGGACGTGGGCTGCAGCCCCGAGCGCTGCCCGCTGCTGTACCAGGTGGACTGGTTCATCGCCCTGGCCGTGCTCAACTCGGCGCTCAACCCGCTCATCTACACGCTGTCCAGCCGCGAGATGAGGTCCGCCTTCTTCCGGCTGCTCTGCTGCTGCCAGGGGCCCCTCGAGGGCGGCGGCGGTGGCGGTGGCGGCGGCGGTGGCGGGGGCCCGGGCCCCCAGCTGTCGCCCGGCACCGTCATCCCCACCGCCGAGCACAGTAAGTCCAGTTTGGGCGGGGTGGGGGTGGGGGTAGGGGGGGGCGGCGGGCTCTGCAAGTCCACTCTGAGTCGAGGACTCAAGTGCCCCATGGCTCCGCCGAGCGGCGAGAGCAAGCGCACGGGGGACGGCCCCGCCCCCACCGGCCCCGCCCCACACTCAGGGCCCGGGGTCCTGCTGTCGGCCGTGCTGGTCAAGGCGGGGGCCCTGCCCTCCCTCAGCAAGTTCTGAGCGGATGGGGGGGGGGGGGGGGGGCGGGGGGGGGGGGGGGCGGACTGAGGAGAGGGTTTGGGAAGGACGCGTTCCCTGTGTGTACTGGGATCAGCGCGGACACAAGGGGAAAGCAATCGATGGAGGAGCGGACAGGCTGATCGCTGATGAGGATGAGGATGAGGAAGATGATGATGATGATGATGATGATGATGATGTTGAGGACCGTTGGGAGGGAACAGTTGGATCAGAGCCCACAGGGGGATTATATGAAGCCACTACGATCTGCAAATTGATCAAAACGTATTGAGATTTTTGTTGTTTTTGTTATTATGAGACTTGGAAGCGATGAACTGCCCTCTGACCTTTGAAGCCTGAACATATCCATGTATGATAAGAGTGGACCTATGCGTGCCTTTCTGCCAAGAAGTGGTGTAGCAATGGTCTACTTCATGTACAGTATGTGAGAACAGAAGGAAAACCTAAAATAATTGAATATAGCTTCATTTGAAAGTGTATAACTGTGTTACTGTGTGTCTGTCAAAATGGTTGATGTAAAGAAGCACATTTGTAAGCAATGTTTAATGCATTTGCTCTACATCACCTGCATCTTATCAAATTACCCTGTAAACTATTTATTTTCGATGAAAAACCCTAGACCCTTCGGTAACTGGAAGGAAACTATCTATATTTTTGCGTTGTGTGCATTAAACCAACATGGTACATGGATATTAATATTGACTTTGGCTTCATTGGATTTGGACTGTGAGAAACACACATCTCACCGTACACGCACGCCGTAGAAATAACACAACAACCCCTCACACTAACCACTAGTGAGTAGAAGCGAGTTGGATTTTGAGTTATTTCACCAGTGGTAGACTGCAAATGACATTAGCTGTGGATGATGAAGTGTCTAATAAAGTTACATGCCAGGCAAAATAAAAACATGTATTCCGTTTTTATGAGATTCTTCCCACGTGTGTCATCACTTTACCTCCTCTCGTATTGAGTCAATGACGTGTTTCTGTCATAAAACTCCATGCAGCAGTGTTGTTCATACATGGTATACGGTATTTAAGCCTTACATATATATCATAAATAATATCTTAAACTTTGACCTTTCTCTTTGTCACCAGTTTTTTAAAGACAACTACACAATGTAGAAACAGCAAACAGTGTTTACACATTCATATGTTGAAACAATAAAGAGGGAACGACATCATATCCTGTGTCAATTTTATGCCTAAATATGCCTCTGGTTATACTTGTAGATCCTGTTGGTACACTTCTTGCACAAACCCTCATAAAAACCTTGTGCCTATTAACTGTGTCTTCGCCCTTATATATTACGCACAATAATACAACATATTCTTATTCACAAAACGGCTTCTCTCACACTAGCAATTTCTAGAAGCTTATAAGCTGTGATATTATGTAGCAATCCATTCTTTATAGTCATGTGAAACTAAGAAATACACCATAAACATGTGACTTGCCTACCCATTGCATGCAGAAACAAAAAAGCCTGAATGGCTTGCTGATCTCACTCCTCTGTTTACACATCCGAGGTCACGATTTCACTGAAAATAATGACTTCATTAATGACAAAGTATCATAACAAGAGCATGAATCACTTCCTGTGATTGTCGACAGAAACTGGCGACAGTGGGGAAATGAAAGAAGGAATTTTCATCCATTGTCCACTGCGTGACAAAAAGTACCACAATCGCACTGATGATACGATCGTTCTTATATCCAAGAGAAGAGAGAATTAGCTTACGATTTTATCAGTATTGAACGAAGATCAAATATGAATAAAAAATATTGGTCTGAGATTTTCTTGGCCAATGCAGAGACTTCCTGAAGCCACAGTCTGTCTGCTTTTGTAGCTAGTGGTGCCAGACTAAGAATATAACACCTTAGGGAGCTCATGAATATTAAACAGATAGCAAAGGGCAGGTGAGGTGATTTCCTCACTCCAAAAGTAACCTCCACCAGCATCCTCTGTTGGCCCAACTTCAGATGGAGACATTGTGAGTGAACAGACTATCTCCGGCTGGGTTTCAATTGGATTCCAATCCCGAATACAACACAGCGGCAGAAGGATAAGATAGAGGCTAACTGACATTTCCAAGCTCACCTCGGCTTGAAGAACGCGTGTGTTCTCCACGCGTGCGCCTTTGGTGATAAGGGACTGCCAGAGTCGGAAACCCTGCGCAACATTTCCAGCTCAAAAGGTCACTGAAGTCTTCCTGCCGGAAACGCTTTCATCCGTGAACCAGCGGAGTGTGTTTTCCAGGCCTCGTGCCATGAGGGATGCTGTGAAAGGACTGAAGTCATCTGAAAGGACATAAGTAATTCCCACAAAGTAAAACCAACTGACCTTTTCCACAACTCTGACTCAAAATGTCTGACACCCAGATCTCCCAGGATGATGTGGGTAACATAACCCTTCTCATGTTTGCGTCATGAAATATCCACAAAAAGTTGTATGCAAAGACAAAAAAAACAGGAAAATGAATGAGGTTATTGAATTTTAATACAGCTGAGGGGTATTCCACAAAGCCGGTTTTATCACATAACCGGGTTAGTTAACCCAGGGTCTGCGGTAACCCTAGGATTTCCGTTCCAAAATGAACACGGTATGTTACTATAGAACATATGCTCTGAATCAAACCTGGTCGGAGCAGGTTTTGCGCAGGTTAAGTTTGGAACCCGGTTTTGGGTATTTAAACCCGCGTTCACAGCAGATTTCATGTGTTCACAATGGCATGCCCTTTTGAGGAGAGGCCTGTTGATATCGGAGCCGTGCAATTCGTGCAATCCATTGGGTACGATTAATAAGACCACGGCTCGACATCTTGGCATATCCGGATGACTTTTTGCTGGAGAGATATAGATTCTCACGCAAATCTTTAATATATTTAAATAGCCTTCTCCAGCATTATATAGCCAACACTACCAATCGAGGACCTGGCCTCAGTTCACTCCAGACTATTTGCGTAGCCCTCAGTTTTTTCGCAAATGGTAGTTTTCTCTATAATGTTGGAGATGCTGAGCACATTGGGAAAGCTACGGCGTGCCGATCCGTGCGTAAAGTGTGCCTTGCGCTGAAGCGGTTCATGCCCGACTTCATCCGCTTCCCTGGACACAAACCCACGAGGGTCATAAAAATGGAGTTCCACCAACTTGCAGGTCAGCATTATCTATTTTAAGTGTTCCCAAATGGCACAGAAATTATCCTTGTTCACTTTTCATCTGAGTGCAATATTTCAGGATTTCCAAATGTAATTGATGGCACAGAAGTGCTCATAACGGCCCCATCTATAAATGAGGCTGATTATGTGAACAGGAAAGGCTATCACAGTATAAATGTTCAGGTAGGTATACGCAGCCTATATTGGCCATTTCCAATATCTCCATGGTTTGTTAATCGCTGTCGATCTTGATCTTTTTTTTTTTCATCATTACTAGATGATATGTGATGCTTCCCACATGATCACGAATGTAGGGGCAAAATGGCCTGGTCCGGTCCACGATGCCCCGTGTTGATTGAACTAAAACATTACTGTTCAGCGTTAACTCTGTGTTTGTTAAACCTCCGTTCGTGGAATACCCCTCAGAGTTACTTGGAGCATACAACAAGAGCACCACATTCATCAGAATCACCAGTTTGGATAACAATATGAGTTACTCTATTTTTATCTGGGATTGTCATCCATCCCATTCCTGCGAGGGCACTCCTTACCAACCGTCGAACACAGCCTGTGTGTGTGTATTAACTGGGTCAAACACCTTCATAAATCATGTTAACTAAACAGGCGTCGCCAGCTACTTTGAGGACTTAGACACGGTGGATTTGAGTCGTTTGTTGCCGACGAAACCGATTTGCATATGACTAATGTGAACACAACGGAGGACAAGGGAATTGCACCACCCCCTTGTCACTGCAATCCTGATTCTGGCCTTTCTGGTGAGCGAGCATCTGTGTGTGTTTGTGTGTGTCTGAGAGTGTGTCTGTGTGTGTGGGGGGAGCGATTTGTGCATCGTGCATCAGACTCTGTAGGCCGTCTCAGTCCTTGTGTGATGAAGGGATGATTAAAAAAGCCACAGTCTCAACACATCCTTTCAAAACCACAAAAACCCTTTCTGGACACGCACAACCTCATACAAACCCTTCACGCATGCGGACGGTGCGTGTGTGTGGAGGTTTTCCGGGCTTCAGACCCCGATCCATTCTTTGTAAAGGTGAGGAGCAGCGTTTCCAGTCGTGGTGGATCAGGCATGAATAAGCTCACGTGTTTGTGTGTGTACATGCACGTGCCTTTTTAGTGGCTTGTGTGAGGGGGGGGGGGGCACACGACGACACAACAGCCCC
>NC_044059.1:24136912-24154412 GCF_902167405.1 Gadus morhua | reverse complement strand
GGCATGCTGCCGTTGCAGCATTTGTTTCGACCAACACTCTATACCCCCTCATGAATCTTATATCCTATCCATTACAGTTTCATACACTGACGGGCCACACTCTATGAAAGCAAAGAAGAAACACTCGGAGCCCAGAGGAGCAGCCGACGCAGGTAGGAGCCAGACAAAGCCAGCCTGGGACTGTGTGCCTCCTTGTTTTTATTTGATTGTGCGTTTCTATGCTGCCACCGACATTATTCATGTCCACCCCAGGGAGCCTTGTTTGGGGAATAGGGAATACGGCTTCGCTCTCACTTTCATTCTTTCTCTTTCTTTTACTTACAGAGCTCCCCGCCATCCCTCACACACGCTGGCTGTCGCAGACAGACGCACACACGTGCAAGCGCGCACACACACACACACACACACACACACACACACACACACACACACACACACACACACACACACACGCACACACCAGACTTTTGGTTTCTTTTTCAAGGGGAGACGGGGATGGGGGGGGTGGGTGAAAATTGCACCTACAGCTCACCCTCCCCTCACCAGTCTATTTCTTTCTCTCCCCTCTCGCCGTTGTCTCTAAATGTTTCCTCCTTGTCTCTTCTCCGCAGCGCAGAGCGAGAGAGAGAGTGAGCACGAGAGACGGAGAGAGAGCTAGTGCGAGAAAGAGCACGAGAGAGCGAGAGAGCCCAAGAGAGAGAGAGAGAGCACGAAAGACAGAGAGAGAGAGCGAGTGTGAGAAAGAGCACAAGGGAGAGCGAGAGTGCCCAAGAGAGCGAGAGAGAGAACGAGAGTGCGCTAGAGAGAGAGCACGATAGAGAGAACACGAGAGAGCATGAGGGAGCACGAGAAAGAGAGCGAGTTTGAGAGAGAGAGAGAGGGAGCGCAAGAGAAATAGTCAGAGAGAGAAAGCGAGAGCGTGAGAGTGAGAGACCACATGAGAGAGAGCAAGAGAGAGAAGAGATAACCAGGTTCTCTCTCTCTCTGTCACATGGGTAATGAGCCACCAATATATAATTTGGCAGCGTAATGAAAGCAATCCCAGTGCCTTTCAATGTAGCGCACCCCAAATAATGAGGCCGTTCCAAACCCTCTCAGCTTACTCCGATCCCCCCCCCCCCCCCAACCAACCCCCGTGTCTCACTCTTTCTCTCTCCCTCCCACTACCCTGCTGTTAAGGGCTGGAGGACAGCCTGTATTTGAGAGACAAAGTGAAAGGGAGAGGTGTGTGTGTGATTCTGTGTGCCTACGCATTGGAGTACATGAATTAGGCGTTTTTTTTTATTTATTCCAAACCTTTGTTCTCCATTCAGCCCATCGGGGTGGTCCGGCATTTAGTATTTATTATAGTAAACGAGAACAGATGCATCAGAAATCCCCAGAGCCATAACGGCACAAAGACATAGAAATCGGGAATAGATAAAAGCACTTTATTGTTTTACTCAAAGATGAACTGCTCCAAACAAAACAAGGACCCAGCAATACGTTTTTTCTTTTCTTTTAGTACCGTAGAACGAGCAAACAACACAGTTTAGACACACAACTCAGGCATATTAATATATCGGATAAATTAACCGGAACGTTACCTTATCTATTTTGGCATAACTTAAGTCGACGGCTTGCAAACATAATTTGTGAAAGGGGACGAGCTTTGAGACAACCCCCCCACCATCCATGGAAAGGACGCAGCATCATCCAATTCATAGAACACCCCTCGGTTAAACAAAACCCCCAATGTCAAGGAGTGGGACTAGCGTGTAATCAATTGGGCGCTCCAGATTTCGGGATCTAAAGACACTTTCAAAAGAAATCGTAAAACGCTGGCCAACATTCAGAGGGTTTCTAAGAGTTCCTCGGTTGAGGATAAATCGGTGTTTCCAGATTAGCACCTCTTCACTGGGGTCCCCCGGTCTCATGGAGCACTTCCCGGGGCCCCCGAGGGGTCAGTGAGGGTAAGGTGCCCTCAGTGGCACGCGGCCGCTTCCCAGACCAGCGAGCGAAAGCGGGATGAAAGGCGACTAGTAAACGGGTCGGAGGAGGAGGAGGAGGAGGAGGAGGAGGTACGGTCAATGCGGTCAACGCATGTACGAGCACTGGAGTGTGAGGACCTGAAAGAGGGCACCCGATGAGGGGACGGCTCAAGCAGGTCCTCGACGTTAAGCAGCACGTCAACATATAAAAAAAAAAATACCATCTGTGGGCACGTGCCAAAGAGCTGTGCTAAGGGAGGGAGTTTTTGGTTGAAAAATTAACAATGGCGAATTTTGGCAGCTTTCTTTTTGAATAAACACGTATTCAGCCAATAGTTTTAGGTCCTGTTTGGAAATCAGCCTTCGATATTTGAAATGGATAAATGGATAAGTTCCACAGGCTCCATAAATGTGCTCCACAACAAGCGATGAGAACACTATGGGGGGGCTCTGCAAATCTCGATGCTGTTTAATACATCTGTTTGTGTATTAGCGCTCCATCGAGCCCCAACATCAGATACTCTTCAAAAGGGAATCAAAACATTTCACGACCCACAACCTTTACAAAACTCTTTTCCTCGTTTATTTCCGTCGGGTACATTGGATGCGAACGGATAAAGCAGCAAGCCTATAGGAAGAAGTCCCTCTCCTTAGCGCATCATTAGAAAGTTGAGCGAAGACAGCGAAACGGACCTTAACGTTCCGGTATTGTATTGCACGGGAATTGATTTCCCTGGACACTGGAGACACTTGGCACTGGTACAACCGCAGTGTGGGAGTTGGGAGTGAGGCGGGAAGGAGGGCACTGGCAAGACCCCGTCCATGCGTTAAGAGAACACAACGAAAGTGGTCCGGTCCGAAAGAGAGGCCAGGCTGATGAGGGTTCCCCTCTCCACGATGGGCCCCATATCCAAGACATTCAAATCGTCAATCGAGTTCAGGTCATATTCGTCCAATCGCGAACCGAGTGACCCCCCCCCCAGAGGTGCAGGATGAGTTCTGGTGATGGGGGGGGGTGGGGGGGGGGGGGGGTGGCAATCAAAGCGTCTGCACCAGCACGGGGAACAGCAGGGACAGGTGTTCCGCACCCCTGATGGGCAGTTTGTGTGTGGTGTAGTAGTGGATGACCTCGGGGATGCTGTCGAAGGGCGGGCTGTTCTGGCCCAACACGTACTTGCCGTCCTTGTACTGGGAGAGCTTCATGTGCATGAAGCCTTGGCAGCTCCTGTGGGACCAAAAAACAAAAAAAGGAGAAGAAGAAGAGAGGTGGGTGAGGATTACGACCGGGAAGGAAGAGTAAGTTATGGGATGAGCGAGGAGACACGGAGAAGGGAAAGAGACGATGGGGAAGAGAAGAGGGAGGGGGCAGGGAGGCTGAATAAAACAAGAAAGCAAGGCGCTCAAAACAATCGTGATTCACGGCGCACTTCTTCCCCGAGCGTGATTATACAGTGGGATCGACAGCGCTGGATTTACGGACTACTTCCCTTGCACTTTTATGGCACGTTATCATGCAGGATTTAACGCCGTGTCACAATTTATAGCGCAAAGAAGGGTGTTTAAAACACACTGCAGGGAGCGACGCTGGATGAATCAGATAATGGAAAATGAGAAGAGACAAAGGCAGTTATACTGGTAGAGAGTGAGGTGAAGCATGGGAGCGTGCCGGAGAGAGACACACACACACACACCGGGGGGTGGTTACAGAGAGAGTGGAAGAGAGAGAGGGGATTGAGAGCGAAGAGCAAGAGGGTGTATATATATATGAGAGAGAGCCCAGAGAGCCCAGAGAGAGAGAGAGAGAGAGAGAGAGAGAGAGAGAGAGAGAGAGAGAGAGAGAGAGAGAGAGAGAGAGAGAGAGAGAGAGAGCCCAGAGAGAGAGAGCCCAGAGAGAGAGAGCCCAGAGAGAGAGAGAGAGCCCAGAGAGAGAGAGAGAGCGCCCAGAGAGAGAGAGAGAGAGCCCAGAGAGAGAGAGAGAGCCCAGAGAGAGAGAGAGAGAGAGCCGAGAGAGATGGCCCGAAAGAGGAACAGTGGTAGAAAGAATGTCTCAGCCATTAAAAAGCTGAAGTTATTCAGTCTAATTATAGAAGCAGGGGGTAGGCCTCCTAGAGAGGGAGAGATGGGCGCGTATCCCCTCGTCTAGTCATTAGTCTGGTAAACCAAATAAAACAATGAGCGAGACAGCAGGCCTCCAGGGCAGCCGAGACGCCCCGACACCCGGGTACTTTGTCTTCCTGTTCTCCGTGCGCCCGCTGCGCGCCGCTGACACGCGAACCCGGCCGCGTTCCCGCTCGGAGCTCCCTTGATGCGCTCAGAGAAACACCCCCCCCCCCCCCCCCCCCCCCGCCCCCACTTGTTTCGGGAGAATGTTTTGATCACTCGAGTCTCCCCCAACGCGTATAAATATTCGAGTCGGTTAGACGCGCGTGTCTGATGTGTGCTTTCTTTACCCCGCCGCCAAATCACTTATTCCGTCACGTTCATTCATTGGTGTTTATGAAGAAAACAATAAGCCGCCATGGCGCCATGGTACGCTGTACAAGAACCGCTTCGGGGGAATTGTCCTGTTTTAAAAAACCAAACTAATACAAGCACATGTATTAACTAACTCGTGAGACGATGAACACAATCGCGTCTCCCATCACAGCATTTGGAAATATCAGCCAAAACTAAATCAATTGCCGACTTGAAAAAACACATAGGAGTCATTTTCCCTAATCTACTCTGGCCATGATGAAGTCGGGGCCCAGTGACCGGGCTCCATCAACCCGCAAGCTCTCTCGGGAAATAATGTCCATTAGCCGCTTAGCACGATGGCTAATGATATCTAAGAAGGAACAGGCTCAGGGAAACATTACCAGTGATTACATTAGCATTATATTCGTCGTTATCATTGGGACGGGATAGTGTGGGGGAACTGGCTCGAATTGATGAGGTCCCAGCCAAAAAGGTTCAGGGTTTGAACCCCGATTTCCACAACCCCGGGAAGAAGCCCTGAAGCATCCCTGCTCCCTGATGAAAACATCATGTATGTCAACAAATGCCTGTAATTCACTTAGGATAAAGCAAGAGCTAAACTTTTAAATAGTGGCAATACTAGATAGTGATTAATATGAAAGGAGCTTCAAATTCAAAACGCTGTATGAATGTGCAAGGGCCTTGATTACGTAATTTTTCAGGCACTCACAATAAATTAGATTTAACACAGTCAGAAAATCACCTATCTTTTGAAACAATATGACTAAACACCTCATCCCTGATCTGACAACATGTGTATTCAAAATGTATCGGACGATGTGTGCATAAATTGTCTGGTAGACAGAGAGTAGACGTAGGGAGAAGGGGGGGTTGTAAAAGGCTTACTGAGTCGAAGTATATGCATACGGTGTGTTTGAACGCTTTATACTACAGCTTTAACATCACATTCACACCTGCCTTAGTGGGAGACACCGTGCTGGCTGGCTCGTAGCACGAGGATGAGAATCAGCTTGTTAACGAGAGTTCACACACCTCTCCCTCCTCGCTCTCACACACACACACACACACACACACACACACACACACACACACACACACACACACACACACACACACACACACACACACACACACACACACACACACACACACACAAATACACACGCATTGGATGGGCAAGCCAGGGCCGCTCGCTGTGACCTTGCGGCCAGAATAGAACGAGTTCACGTTTGTGTCCGTGCGTGCTTCACACTGTCACCCTATCCATGTCGATGAGTAATGCATGAGCTTGTTTGTATGTCAGCACATCATGGTGACATTCACTGGCTTCTCTCTCCCTCCTTCTCCCTCTCCCTCTCTCGCCATCTCTCCCTTTCTCTTGTTCTCTCTCTCTCACTTCCTCTCTCCTCCTCCATCGCTCTCTTTCTCTTGTTCTCTCTCTCCCCATCTCTCTCTCTCACTTCCTCTCTCCTCCTCCATCGCTCTCTTTCTCTTGTTCTCTCTCTCCCCATCTCTCTCTCTCACTTCCTCTCTCCTCCTCCATCGCTCTCTTTCTCTTGTTCTCTCTCTCCCCATCTCTCTCTCTCACTTCCTCTCTCCTCCTCCATCGCTCTCTTTCTCTTGTTCTCTCTCTCCCCATCTCTCTCTCTCACTTCCTCTCTCCTCCTCCATCGCTCTCTTTCTCTTGTTCTCTCTCTCCCCATCTCTCTCTCTCACTTCCTCTCTCCTCCTCCATCTCTCTCTTTCTCTTGTTCTCTCTCTCTCTCTCTCTCTCTCACTTCCTCTCTCCTCCTCCATCGCTCTCTTTCTCTACCCCTTTCTCTCTTCGCCGCCTCCCACTCTCTCCCTGCCTCTCTCTCTCGCCATGTTTTTTCCTCTCCTCCTCTTTCTCTCCCTCTCTCTTTCTCCCTCTCTCTCTGTCTCTCTCTCTCTCTCTACCCCATACATTGGCTCGCTTCCCCATCGTCTGTTCCCCCCCACCACAGACCAGAAGGTCATTCATATTCATTAGTGATTAGGGGGAGGCTGATGGGTGCTCTGAAGTGTGCTCTACCTGCCTGATTGCCACTTAGACGGGGCCCACCGGGGCCCGGGGAAAAGGCCACGGCGGAGGAGGGGCCCGACGGTAAGGTGAGTACGGGGGGAGGAGGCTATGGATCACGCTGGTAATTACTAGCGAGGAGGAGATCTGATGAGGACAGCAGTATTGGTCGGTTGGTCGGAATTGAGTTGAACCGAGGAGAGAGAGAGTTGGAACCTCCACGATATTAAATGCGGTAGAAGTTCAGGGATAGGGAGAGGAAGCCAGAGAGAGAGAGAGAGAGAGAGAGAGAGAGAGAGAGAGAGAGAGAGAGAGAGAGAGAGAGAGAGAGAGAGAGAGAGAGAGAGAGAGAGAGAGAGAGAGAGAGAGAGAGAGAGAGAGAGAGGGAGAGAGAGAGAGAGAGAGAGAGAGATTTTCTTTTTTGCAGAATAAGAGCACAGAGAGACAGATGAATAAGTGCGGCGAATGAGATGCTAGCTCAGTAGTACACGCACACACACACATGCGCACACACACAGAGCACAACATCTGTATTCAATCAGACTGGAAAGAGATTCAGGTGATGCCCAACCACCTGACCCCATTACATGGCAGTAATGGAGATAGGGCTGTGTGTGTGTGTGTGTGTGTGTGTGTGTGTGTGTGTGTGTGTGTGTGTGTGTGTGTGTGTGTGTGTGTGTGTGTGTGTGTGTGTGTGTGTGTGTGTGTCTTTTTGCCTTTGTGTCTGTCTGTGTGCCTGTCTGTGTGTGCGTGTGCATGCCCTACCGTAGTGAGAGGGAGTACTCTGCGCGGCTGGTCTGGCTGTTCCTCACCAGGTAGCTGCACTCCTTACACAGAGTCAGCAGAGACTCTGCCTCGGACCGGGTCAGAGCTCCGTGGTACCATCTGAAGGACACACACACACACGGTCACTAAACATTCCTGTCAGAGCCTGATGGAGACAAAACACACACACACGGTCACTAAACAGTCCCTTCAGAGCCTGATGCAGACAAAACACACACACAATGACACTCACACACACACACACAGTCGACAATGGCAGTTTACTAAAGGTTTCGGCCCTTGACCCACTTTTCAGATCTGATTGAAATTCTCACCGCCCCCGCCGACTTCTGAAGTTCGTGTGCGTCCGCCTGCCACACACAACGTTTTAATCCCATCAAAATCTGTCGATGACGTATTCATCACCCAGTGAACGAATGCGCATTGCGACACACTCATTTGTGTGCTGGTGGATGCTAATCGCTACTCGGTCTGGCAATCGCAGAACCTTTCAAACATTTACAATTATTTTATTGAATTTCTATATTATAGTGTCAACGACAATGCATGCCCCCAGTCTATGAATCACTCAAACCTGTTCCTCGTTTGTTCCCTGATCACCGTTGTCGTTACACCCTATATCCCCCCCCGCTTCATCTCAGACCTCATCTTCTCTTCCCCACAGTTCGATGGGTAGTGTGCTCCGTGTTTGGTACCTGTACTCTATCTAAGGAGTATGTCTCTGCTGACAAAGAGTTTTGCTGACCTGGGCTCCGGTAAGCGCTATCCAGTCAATGTTTGAATGCGCAATTTTCAATACACCTTTTAAATTTTTTGCATATAGTCCACTTATCTTTCCGTCGTCTATTTAAATATATGTCCTTCTATTGCTATGCAGTCCATTGGGGCATCAATGATATTATTACATTTGCTCAGAGTGACACCACAAATGAGGATGAGGACATCACAAAGCTTACATCCCAATTCATTTATTTAGCACGCTTTAGACGCTTTTGTCCAAAGCAACTTACAATAAGTGCATTCAACAATAAAGATATAACCTAAAAAGTGAGAGTCATTTGAGTATTTAAAAATTCTTAAAATAAGTATATTTTTAGGGCTACAATATAGAAACAAGCGATTTAGAAGGATTCCAGCAAATTGAAAAATGTTGATAGGATTATACTTTTATATACAATATCAAATATATTTGTATTTGTATGGCAAGGAGGAGATTTGGTAGCATATCTATAGTGAGTAGCTGCACGTATTGAGTATGATTGCACAGCACTTTAATCAAGGTCTCGAAGAAAAGACGCACATTTCCAACAAATGTCTCCGTTAGCTAAACACTGACATTTAGCAGCGTTAGTGATGGGCCTTCCTCTCCTCGGGCAAATCAGCCCATGATTATATGAGCAATAATAACAGAGAACCCCTTCTCCAAAATTGCATCCCGTTTAAAGGGAAATAACCATTGAACTATAAACTACATGAAAGCCTGATAATTACATGTGTTTCAATGTTATCCATAGTGCTGAAAAGCAACCACACAGGGCTTTACAACACAAGGTCTCGTATACCATAAGAAACCCCATTAGACTGTAGTTTATAGGCAGGGTAGCTGGGGTTAGTGGAGTCTATGCTTCAGCATTAGGACACATTGTTTTGTTGAGCTCTGAAGTCGAGTGCTTCAATCAGACACAAACAGCCCCTCAGGGACAATTGAAGATTAATGAGGCAGAATAAGGAACTACTACGAAACCGTGCACGTGTTTGTGTGTGTGTGTGTTTACGTGTTTATCTGTGTTTTGCTGTGCGTGAGCATGTGTGCGTGCTGCTGCACCTTGTTCTCGGAGGCCGGGGGAATTGGGCACATTTGCATTTCATTAGTGAAATTGCTCTTAATGTGTGCGGATGCGCCACATAAATTACAACGTTTCAAATTACACGAGCCGTCTTAATTAGTTCTCGACCTGACCACTGGTGATTCCACAAGCGCTGCCGAGCGCACGTTTAGCGCCAGACGAGAGCAGAGCCCCTCCTCCAGTCAACAGCCTCCATCGTGTCGGCGATATCGTTAGCGTTTCCCCCCCCGCCGCCCACAACCCCGACCCGGGCCTACAATACATACACCTGTTTTTCCAGGGGCAGGCCGGGGTCCACTCGCTCCCCCATCATGGTGTGGCTCTCCTGGGGCATGCGGAACTTGAGCCCCCCGCCTGCCAGCGGGCTGTGCCTGGGCCCCAGGGGCCGCAACCGATCCGTCGGCGGTGGGGAGCGGTCCCACTCGGCACCGTCGAACTGAACTGTAAAGGGGGGGGGGGGGGGGGAGAGAGAGAGAGAGAGAGAGAGAGAGAGAGAGAGAGAGAGAGAGAGAGAGAGATCATTATTAAATCCGTCCACCCACTTAGAAAGCTAGGAGGAGTGCCCTGCTGGGCCCCCAGTTGGCCTGACTAGCACCGGCCTTACGTCGTAGGAGAGACATACAGGGAGGCTCTCTGACTGTTCAGATATTAGATAACAAACTTTGCAGAACAAGAGGTTTCCTTTTCCGGCGGTAATAAGTGCAGGTCTACACAAGCTAACGGGAATGAATCCTTGAATTTCCTGGGGGACGGTTCATGGGAAATGATATGTTTTCTTGGAGTGTCACGAGAGAGAGAGAGAGAGAGAGAGAGAGAGAGAGAGAAAGAGAGAGAGAGAGAGAGAGAGACAGAGACAGAGACAGAGAGTTAGGAGAGAGAGAGAGGCGAAGAGAGAAAGGGGTTGAGAGAGAAAGATGAAGAGGGGGGAGAGAGAGAGAATGAGGAAGAGAACAAGAGGAAGAGAGAGAGGTAGAGAGAGTGAAAGACAAACGAGGGCGAGGGAGAGGGAGGGAGTGAAAGACAAAACAGAGAAAGAGAAAGAGTGAGTCACGTTATTTGCAGAGCAATATCACAGAAGAGAAGGGATTAATCGTCAGATCCAGAGACGGGCACACAACAGAGCTCCCCACGCCACAGAGGCCCCCTGCAGCGCTGCAGTGAGACCGGACAGAAGGCGGAGCAGAGCGTCCGCGACCCGGGCCCTGATGGCCGACCTACAAACAACAGACAATCTGCGTCATCGTCATAATCAGCGTTGTTGTGAACGCCCGGAGCTCACGCGTCCATCGATGTTGTGCGGGAAGAGAGGCGAGCCGACAGATTCCGTGCAGCCAATCGTTTCCTTGACTGGAAGACACACAAACTCAAGAGGGGACTCAACCCCGCAAACCAGATGCACACATCTGCCGTGGAGGAAAAGGAGGAGTTTGTGTGCGTGCGTGCGTGCATGCGTGCGAGCGTGCCTTGTGTGTGTGTGTGTGTGTGTTTGTGTTTCTACGATTGTTAAAAAAGACAAAAGGGGTGTCAGGCATCAACGAGCCGCGACCATGGGGGAGGGGAGGGGGGGGTGGCGTAACTGGGGGTCCGGCCGGATCAGCCAGGGTCAGAGGCAGGTCGCTGGACGTAAAGGCGCGGGACAATGAAGGGGAGGAGGACAGGGGCTGAGACATAGGGCTGGTGACTCGCTCTCTGATGGAGGAGGGGTCATACTCTGGACGGCCCCCCTCCCCCTGAGAGAGAGAGACAGAGAGAGAGAGAGAGAGCTAGAGAGCGAGAGCTAAAGAGAGAGAGAGAGAGAGAGAGAGAGAGAGAGAGAGAGAGAGAGAGAGAGAGAGAGAGAGAGAGAGAGAGAGAGAGAGAGAGAGAGAGAGCTAGAAAGAGAGAGCTAGAGAGCGAGAGAGCTACAGAGAGAGAGAGAGAGAGAGACACAGACAGACAGACAGACAGACAGACAGACAGACAGACAGACAGACAGACAGACGAGAATATTTCTCAAACTGGATTTAATTATTCATTCAGATGTTCAAGCTCAATAGTTTGACCTCTTTTTGTCGCTACATTAAGGAAAGATGAGAGCGCAATTATTTTCTAAGGTTTCCAATAGGATGAATAAACAGAAACATCAGGGCGGCAACCTCGTGTGTGTTTGCGTATAAGTGCGTCTCCGTGTGCGAGTGTTTGTGAATGTGTGGGTCTTTGTGTGTGTGTGCCTCCTTGTGTGCGTGTTCGTGCGTCCGTGTGTGTGTGTGTTTGCGTATGTGTGCGTCTCCGTGTGTGTGTTTGCTTGTGTCTCTTTGTGTGTGTGCGTGTCTTCGTGTGTGTGTTTCCGTGTGTGACTCCGTGTGTGTGTGTGTGTTTGCGTATGTGTGCGTCTCTGTGTGTGTGCCTTCGTGTGTGTGAATCTGTGTGCGTTTCTCCCGGTGTTTGTGTGTGTGTGTTTGAGTGTGAGGCTGAGCTTGAGTGCAGCGCAGGAAACGCAGACGAAGAGTTCTCTTGAAAGGCCCTCGTGAAATACATCTCCCGTCATAAAACACATTTCAAAAAAGGCACCGCACGGCCCCGTCTCCCCGCCGATAATAACGCCATAAAAACGCGGCCGACGCGGAGAGGTTCCGGCCGCCGCCCGACAGCGCGAGAGGAGGAGAGGTGAGGGGAGGAGACGGCGAGCAGCAGTCAGGAGCAGCGGAGGTTAGAAGCTACATTATTGATGCTCCTTTTGAACTCATCCACAAAAAGGGTCGCAGACGGTGGGTGAGGTGGGTGGGGTGGTGGGTGGGGTGGTGGGTGGGGTGGGGGGGGGGGGGGGGGACGTGAGGAATGTCTGCCCAGTGCCGTGGCCCGCGGGCCTGCATGGCACGCCGTGACCAGTGAGGGCCGAGGATGCAGCGTCTCATTCCCGCACCTCCACCCTCCCACACTGCCTCCATCACCTCCACCCTCCCACACCGCCTCCAGCACCTCCTCCTCCTCCTCCCCCCCCCCCGCCTCACCCGTCCGACTACCTTGAACAGGAGAGAGAGGTTGAGAGGGCTGCTGTTGTGGAGGGTGGAGCCGGGCTCGGGTGGAGCACTGCGTTTTGCGGACCCTCCTTAGGGGCAGGCGGTGAGAGAGAGTGGAGGGCGACGGCGGTGACGGTGTGTGTGACAAGAGGAACCCAGGAATAGCCCGTTATCTGCCAGGACGGGCTACCTCACTCTGCTCTTGTCGTTGTCGCGGCCTCGGCGTATCACGCACACACGTGCACACACATGTGCACACGCACACACACACACACGCACACACACACACACACACACACACACACACACACACCTGCCTATGCATTATGCAAGTTCCCTCTGTTTCACACCTCCCAACCACCACCACCCCTTGACGCGCACACACACACACACACACACACACACACACACACACACTCCACACACACACACACAAAAACAGACACACACACACACACACACAAAGAGGAGATTACAAAACAAATACAGCGCAGGGATTGGGACTGACGAGGGGGGGGGGGGGGGGGGGGGGGGCTGACGTCTTAATGAGCGGACAAATCCAAAGACCCCCGAGGTCGGGGGACATCAAAGGCCCCCCTGAATGGGCATTTTAAGAGAGACCCAGGCTGAACATACATGCCTCCCTCCCTCCCCGGTTAATTATTGAGCAGGCAGACACACTTCGCCACTTTCTCCGGCTCCCTGTGAATTATTGATGCACGGCTCGTCACAATGGGCCCATCTGGAGCGGGCCGCACCTCCGCCAGAGCCAGGATTAAAATGTGGCTTGGCACCCCCGCTTCGGAGACACGCAAAGGCAAGCTCACACAGAGAGAGAGAGAGAGACACACTTGCACAAACAAACAGACGCACACACAGACAAACACACGCACACACACACACACACACACACACACACGTTTGTGTAATGGGGGGGTGTGTGCAGTGGCCTTGAACACCAGCGTGGCTCACCTACCTGGCAGCCCGCCTGGTAGCCCAAACACGCCAAAGTCCCGGGCCAAGCCCAGACAGACTCACCACAACAAGGGGACAGTTGCGAATGTAACCCCCCCCCCCCCCCCCCGTTGAAAATAAAGAGAGGCGGAATGCAAACAGATCTTCAGATCATCGCTCTCAGAATCGAAAAAAAAACTGCTATTTACGTTCTTCGGAGCAGTGGGAACATTTCTCAAAAGAACACCCAAGCCCTGGTTTAGTTCTCGTGTTTTGGTGTCTGCTCTATTGGGCGGGGATTCCACATATTGTACTCAGGATCCAAGGTCATTTCTCTGAGCATACTGCACTGTATTGGGGGTCCTGTCTAGCTCAACGGTGAGAGCGTGGCCTTAGGGCCAGCAGTGGTAGGGGTTCCACCCCCATTGAGGCCAATGATGCACGAGTTAGCAAGTGCTAGTCTGTAATAGTCATTTTGTCGGATGGTTTAGCTGAATGCTAACACCAGGCTACTTGTAAGCAGGGTTTTGTGTGTAGGTTTTAAACCATCATGTGTATAGCTGCGTCTGTCTCTGTATTAAGCAGAGGTTTGATTTCTTTAAAAATGGTTCTGTCAGGTGCATGAAAATCACATGAAATTGTCAAGCTTCTCTTCCACACACACACACACACACACACACACACACACACACAGACAGACAGACAGACAGACAGACAGACAGACAGACAGACAGACAGACAGACAGACAGACAGACAGACAGACAGACAGACACGTTTGCGCCACTGACTGAGCCAAAATAATAAATTTCATCAACAAATCTGTAGAGGATTTTTTTTTTCAAAAGATAAGAGCAGGTGTTGGCAAGCACACGATGATGGGCAAAAGTCCAAGAGAATTTTGTTTTCACTGTTTCGATGACTACTCAATGTGTGTTTGGATCCCAGACTGTATGCAAAACCATGGTTTTTTTTTAGAAGCTTTTGGAGACAGCACCGTCTGAACACGCTTGTCCGGTGCAATCTGCTTGACCGTTTTTGTTGATAGACTAAAAAGATGACGTGTGTGTGTGTGTGTGTGTGTGTGTGTGTGTGTGTGTGTATTCGTTTTGTATTTGTGTCCAGGTACCTCCTCCTGGGTGCGCTGCCGTGACCTATATCTGTGGCTGGTGGATAATTAACCCTGAACAAGCATCCCTGGACAGGCTTAACACACAGGACTCACAGGGACTGACGCACTCAACTATTAGGGCTCTTACACACATCTGTGCTCCTCGTTTGGAAAAAAGAAAGAGACTGACTCTCTCACACACACACACACACACACACACACGCACGCACACACACACGCACGCCTACGCCCACGCCCATATGTCCCTCGACCACAACGGAACATCTGCCTCCTATTTGTGTGTAATGGACACCTGTGGATGTTCAGCGTATGGGGGCTGGGGCCATTCTGCTTTAACCGTCAGCAGAACGCGGTGTGGCGCTCGCTCGGAACGTCTGAGGAGCCCCACGTTGATAATGAGGCGGATTCACCTTCTTCCCCGGTTTAAAAACGCCCACTCGCTGCAAAACAGACGAAAAATATAGATTTTCCATCTGCATGGCTCACTCTGGAAAAACATGCGAGAGAAATTGGGTCACATGTTACCGTGCCTAATCCTATGCATGGGGGTTTACAACACCTGTTCACAATTACCGGTAATTACCAGACTGAAAGGGTGCGAGCGACAATGCTGCTTTTCTCTGCCTATTGATCCCACATCAAATGGACTGACAGATAACTAGCCGTGGTTCCAACGGAGTCCGTTGGACAGCCTTGTCTGAAAGAAGAAGAGGAAGAGGAGGAGGAGCCTATATCTGACATTAAGATGGCTTCATTAGAGCCATTCACGAAGGCATCTGCCTCTGTAAGAGCCCTGGCAGTCGGGTCTGCTCTCTGCAACACAAAGACCTTATGCTGAGCAAAACGGGCTCCCCAAGGGCGGACAATCAGCACCTTATGCCAGCGTCAGCACGGGAATAAAAGCCCCAATACACAAATCCCCTATTCGTCTATAGAATCGAATGCCGCTGTGAATTCACCCTGTGGAACTATGATTTTCTTTTTGGGTTGAAACAAGAGATTTCACAATGTTGCATCCGGATCTATTTTCATTTCCTCTTGCGCATGCACACATTTTGTATTCTGTTTTTGTCTTTCAACCTGTCACACCGATCACTGTCTGTCTTTTTTTTTGGGATGCCATGTGTTCATTTACTATTCAATAACCCAATTCCCTTGTGGTGTGCCTGCCACTCTCTATCCCTCTCTCTCTTGAGGGGGGGGAGAGAGATCGAGATAGGGAGAGAAAGAGAGAGAGTGCATGGCTCTCTCTTTCTCTCCCTATCTCGATCTCTCTCTCCCACCTCGCCCTCTCCGTCTCCCGCCACCCGTCCCCTACTGTAAGTGGGGCATTAGCTCCCTTTCCATTCCCGCTCTCACTGCCTCCTGTGCCTGCCCTCACACCCGCCCCCCCTACCCTCACCCCTCCACCCTCCTCCCACCATTCCTATCACCCCTCCCCCTGCATCTCTCCTCCCCATTTACAGTGTGTCTGTGTCTGTGTGTGTGTGTGTGTGTGTGTGTGTGTGTGTGTGTGTGTGTGTGTGTGTGTGTGTGTGTCAGTGAGTGTGAGTGTGAGTGGGAGAGGGAATCACAGAGGACAAGACTTTTCATTAACGCCCGTAACGGTTCAACGCTGAAGGAGCAAGAGGAGCGGGCGATCGGGGAAGAGAGAGAGAAAGGAAATACAGGGGAGTGAGAATGAGAGAGGGGAAGGCGATCAACAGAGATAGGGGGATCTGAGAGAGAGAGAGAGAGCGGGGGGGGGGGGTAACAGTCCTTCTCTAGTGTCAGTCAATTGATGGAGAGGCCAGGATGAAGGCCCTGGGGTCTGCCTCAAGTGCTGACTCCAAACAGGGATCTCCTCTTTTTGGTCCTTATATTACCCACACGTCCGTTACCATGCCAACACATGTCTTGGCTTAAAACACACACACACACACACACACACACACACACACACACACACACACACACACACACAGAGACACCCACACTGATGGAGAAGTAACCATCCGTACACACGCAAACATACGTGTCGTCTGCTGATAACAGAGGCACATACATGTGTCGTCCCTGCAGGGCACAGCTTAACACTTATCTATTCACTTAATATACAAACGTTATTTACAAGGAGCAAACCATTAATGAACCTAATTTAAATTACCCTCACAGCATTTCAGTCTGTAAGTGAATGTCACCGGGGTGGGGGGGGGGGGGGGGGGGGGGGGTATTTTGCTCAAGGGCAACTAGGTAAGCCAAGGTGAGCTTTTTTTTTTCCTCCTTTCAAACCTCCTTCTTCTTCTGTTGTTGTGTTGATTGTCTTCCAAATTCCCCCGATGACGCCGGAAGAAACGCTTAGTCTCGGCGAGGCAACTCATGCACGCCATTATTAAAAACCTCCAAGAACCCCCTCCGACCAACATCATCCCCCCCCCCCCCCCCCACTCATCATCTGTTCATTAGACAGGGCCATCAGCTCACTAATGAGACGTTGGCTTTAATTAGCTCACTGATTGGTGTAGAACGACTGCCAGGCCGATCTCTCTCGGCCGAATGTGTCCACTTACTTCAAGGAATCACTGGCTGCTGTCATTAAGGCTGTCACCCTGAAATACAGACTCTACTGTACTCTAAAATACTCTACTGTACTCTGAGATACGTAATCTACTGTACCCTGTATTACGTACTCTAAAATACTCTACTGCACTCTGAGATACGTACTCTACTGTACCCTGTATTACGTACTCTACTCTACCCTGAAATACTCTATTGTACCCTGAAATACATACTCTACTGTACCCTGAAATACATACTCTACTGTACCCTGAAATACATACTCTATTAGAGTACCATATTAAGCGCTATATAAATTTCATTTATTATTATTATTATTGTACCCTGAAATACATACTCTACTGTACCCTGAAATACATACTCTACTCTGAAATACATACTCTACCCTGAAATACTCGACTGTACCCTGAAATACATACTCTATTGTACCCTGCTATATCTACCCTACTGTACTCTGTAATACGTACTCTACTAGTCTGTAATACGTACTCTACTGTAGTCTGTTATTCGTACTCGACTGTAGTCTGTAATACGTACTCTACTGTAGTCTGTTATTCGTACTCGACTGTACTCTGTAATACATACTCTAGAGTACCTTGTAACATGCACCCTACTGTACAATACAACGCGTCCTTTACTGCACCCGGAACATTGAAGGCTCCTAATGACGTCAAAGAGAGAAGGGATCACTGGAGCCGTGAGAGTCCCTGACGGCTCAACAGGCTAACAGCCGACCCTC